>NW_006922539.1:36005-37193 GCF_000298275.1 Orycteropus afer afer
CAAGGATGTCTCCTTGAGGACTAAGGTGTGCCTGACAAAAGCCATGATATTTCCAATCATCTCATATGCATGAGAGAGCTGGAAAATGAATGAGGAAGACAGAAGAAGAGTTGATCCTTTTGAGTTGTAGTGCTGGCGAAGAATGCTGAAGGTACCATGGAATGCCAAAAGAGCTAACAGATCTGTCCTGGAGGAAGTGCAGCCGAGATGCTCCCTGGAAGCGAGGATGGCCAGACTTCGTCTCACCTACTTTGGTCATGCTGTCAAAGGAGACCATTCCCTGAAGAAGAATGTCATGTCATGCTTGGTAAGGTGAAAGGTCAACAAAAGAGGGGAAGGCCTTCAATGAAATGGATTGACACAGTGGCTGTGACAATGGACTCAAGTATAGTAAGTATTGTGGAGCTGGTTCAAGATCAGACAGTGTTTCATTCTGCTGTGCATGGGGTTGCTATGAGTTGGAAATGACTCAACAGCACATAACAACAACATAACAGACCAACCCTACAATAAATGCTTAAGGAAGTCCTTCCAATAGAGAACTCACAACAGAGAACAACAAAATCAGGACACACAACATCAACACTAAAACCAAATCAGAAATAGATGCTCAAAATAAGCCCATAAAACATTGCATACCAAAAAAAAAAAAAAAAAAAAACAACAAGAGAGTCAATCTGCACACGAAACCAGCAATGAAGTAAATAGAAAGAATAAAAGTTCTAGGTACAAAATTTCCCAATGGAGAGGAAAAATGGAAAATATCCTTAAAGAACAGAATGTTCCAAAAATATAAAGACAAGAATTCATTCCAAGGTAACAACAGAGAAAATTAACAAAGCCCCTAGCAAACCCAGAAAGAAGGAAAACATATGGCCTTAGTAAGCACCAAACTAACACTGAAGAAGAAAAGAGGAAACATTTGACAACAAAATGAACTCAGTATATGGACCAAGGAGAGTCCAACAACATGTCAAAAAAAATAATAATAATAATAAAATAAACAATAGAATGACAGCAATCAATCCATACTTACCACTAATTACTCTCAGTGTGAATTGACTAAATGTACCAGTCAAGAGAAAGAAACTGACAGACTGGACAAGAAAATAAGACCCACAGATAAGCTGCCTACAAGAGACCCACCTTAGACAAGAAGAAAAAAAAAAAAAATTGAAAGTTAAGGGG
>NW_006922539.1:37936-39039 GCF_000298275.1 Orycteropus afer afer
AAGATAAAAAAAAAAGGAAAGAAAGAAATATATTCCTAGAAAAAAAGGAGAATAAAGATCTATATCATCAAAACCTATGGGACACAGCAAAAGTAGTACTCAGAGGTCAATTTATAACAACACATGCACATCAAAAAAGAGGAAAAAACAAAATCAATAGTGTAACTCATGAACTCAAACAATTAGAAAAAAGAACAACAGAAGAATACTACAGTATCCAGAAGTTAGGAAATAATAAAGATCAGAGCAGAAATAAATAAAACAGAAAACAAACAAACAAAAAAAAACCAATAGAGAAAATCAACAAAAAAAAAGAAGCTTGTTCTTCAACATGATTAAGAAAAATGACAAATCATTGGCAAAGCTTACAAAAGAAAAGAAAGAGAAGATGAAAATAGTAAGAATAATAAATGAAAATGGTAACATCACAACCGAAGCGACTGAAATAAAAATATACCGACAGAATATTATGAAGAACTGTACTACAACAGATTTGAGAACCTAGAAGAGATGGAAAAGTTTTTAGAAACACAAGAACTACACCTAAACTATCCTAGTTGGAGACAGAATACTTGAACAGACCTATAAGAAAGGAAGAAATGTAATGGGTCATTAAAAAAAAAAAAAAAAAAAAAATTCCCCCAAGAAGATATTCTGGCCCTGATGGCTTCACTGGAGAATTTCACCAAACATTCAGGGAAGAGGAGTTGACACCCATATTACTCAAGCTACTCCGGAACGTAGAAAAAGACAGAATACTCCCAAACTCATTTCATGAAGCAAGCATAACACTGATACCAAAACCAGGGAAAGACACTGCTACAAAGGAAAACTACAGACCAATATCCCTCATGAACACTGATGCAAAAATTTTCAACAAAATCCTAGACAACAGAATTCAATAGCATATTTAAAAAAAAAAAGAAAAATACATCCTGACAAAATGGGATTCATACCTGGTAAGAAAGGATGGTTCAACATCAGAAAAACAATAAATGTAACCCATGAAATAAACAAACAAAAGAAAAGAACCATATGATCACATCAATCAATGCAGAAAAGGCATTTGATAAAGTCCAACACCCATTCCTGTTCAGAACTCT
>NW_006922539.1:39379-48748 GCF_000298275.1 Orycteropus afer afer
AACTATAAAGCACTACTACAAAAACCTACAAGAGATCTACATAAATGGAAGAACCTGGCTTGATCATGGACAGGAAGACTTAATATTGTGAAAATGTCAATACTACCCAAAGCAATCTACACATTTAATGCAATCCTGATCCAGATACCAACAACATTTTTTAGCGATATGGAAAAAACAATTATTAACTTCATATGGAAAGGAAAGAGACCTTGGATAAGCAGAGCACTACTGAAGAAGAACAAAGTGTGACGTCTCACACTCTGGATCTCAAAACCTACTATAAAGCCACAGTAGTCAAAAGAGCATGGTATTGGTACAGCGATAGACAGACCGATGGAACAGAATCAAAAGTCCAGAAATAGACCCATCAATCTATGGACAACTGATCTTTGACAAAGGACCAAAACCCCTTAAATGGGGGAGAGAAAGTCTCTTTAACAAATGGTGCTGCAAAAGTGGATAACCACTTCCAGAAAAATGAAACAAGACCCATACTCACCTCATACACAAAAACAAACTCAAGTTGTATCAAATATTTAAATGTAAAACCAAAACCTATAAAATTCATCAAAGATAAAATAGGGGCAAACATAGGGGCCCTAATTTACAGCATAAATAGACTATCAATCATAATCCAGAATGCACAGTAGATAGAAGAGAAGGTAGATGACTGGGACCTTTCAAAAATTAAATTCTTATATGCATCCAAAGACTTTGTCAAAAGGGTAAAAAGAGACCTACACATTGGGAGAGAATATTTACCTATGACATATCTTACAAAGTATTTAACTCCAAAATCTATCCCAAACCAAACCCACTGCCATGGAACTGGATCTGACTCCTAGTGACCCCTCCTTGGGTATCCAAGGCACTATCACTATGGAAGTAGATTGCCAACCTTCCTACTAAGGTGTCTGGTAGATTTGAACCTCCAGACTTCTGGTTAGCAGTCACATGCCTTAGGCACTACACCACCAGAGCTCCTTCCAAAATCTATAGAAAACTTCAACTCCTCAACTCCAGAAAGATAATCAATAGAATTCAGAAATGGGCAAGGGACTTGAACAGACTAAAACCGATAAGCTGATGGCCAAAAGACACATGAGGAATTGCTTTCTATCATTAACCTTTAGAGAGATGCAAATCAAAACAACAATGAGATATCATCTCACCTAAGCAATGATAGCAAAGTTCAACAAGACAGAAAATAACAAATGCTGGTGAAGCTGTGGAGAGGTTGGAAGTCTCATACAGTGCTGTTGGAACTGGAAAATGGTACAACCACTGAGGCAAATGTTATGATGTTTCCTTAAAAAACTGAAAATAGAAATACTATTAGAACCAGCAATTATAGGAATACATCCTAAAGAGGTGAGAGACAGGAAACGAACAGACATATGCACACACATGTTCATCACAGCACAATTCACTATAGCAAAGAGATGGAAACAACCTAAATGCCCATCAACAGATGAATGGATTACCAAATTATGGTACATTCATACAATGGGATACTATGCTGCATTAAAGAATAACGAAGGCTATGTGACTCATCTCACAGTGTGGATGAACCTGGATGACATGATGCTGAGTGAAATAAGTCAATTGTAGAAAGACAAATATTGTACGAGCCCATGACTGTAAAAAGACAAGAAAGGGTTTGCTTAGAGAAGGGAATTCACTTTGTAGATTACCAGGGATGGGAAAGAAAGGGGAGAGGATAATTTCAGACTAATTGGGGGCCACATGCTGAGTTGGGTAAGGGGAGGAATGGTATGGGAAGAGTCTGTGACCAGCATGATAACATTGGGGAAAGGGAGAACACTGAATTGTGCAACTAAGATATAGAAGACAGAGGCTAATACCAGTATATCCACAATACTGCATTACCATTAACACCAAACACCAGGCTAAAGATAAACACATAGACAACTGAGAAGATCAGATGGGGGTCAGTGAACAGGATTATACTCTAGGCGAAAGATAGATTCAACTGAGGGTAGTCTTGTACAGATACTGTAGTGTTGTTATGTGCCGTTGAGTCATCTCCGACTCATAGCGACCACTCCTTGGGTTTCTACTAGTGATATAAAATATCCACAATAATTACAGAAGCAACAGAATATAGACATAGAGCAATCTCTCATAGGCAGCCAGAGACTGTGGGAGAGAGATCCCATGTATCTGCCTACTTAGGACCATAGGATTGGGGGACACCAGACTCAACTGGCACAAAAAATACATAAAAATCTTGTTCCACAACCTACTTTGGTGAGCAGCGACTGGGGTCTTAAAAGCTTTCAAGTGGCCATCAAAGATGCAGCTAAGGGTATTCTTTTGTCAAAAGTGAAGAAGAGTGAAAAAAACAAACAAGGGCATTTGGAAACAATCAGCCCTAGGACATGATGGACATTCAGATCAGAAGAACTAAATGGTGCCAGCTATCAATGCCAACCACTCGAAAAGGGATCAAAACTGGAGATCCTGGATAGAGTGGGAGGAAAAACATGGAACAAAATCCCAAAACACAGTAATGACCAGAATTACTGGTTGGAAGGAGTCTGGTGGGCCCCCACAAGACTATGGCCCTGGGATATACTTCAGGCCTGGGATAAAACTCACTCCCAAGGGATGGCTCTCAGCCCAATGGTAAATAACACAAACATGCAGAACATTCAACCCAGGGTGATGCACTCACCTATTATACCGAGATACATCCCTTGTAGCAATCTGCCATGGGGCATCTGAGGGGCAACATTCACACGGAGCAAAAGCAGGACACACAGGAGTACATAACTAAGAAGGGCGCAGGGGTAGGGGTGGGGTTACTGGGAAGGGAGAGGAGAAGAGTGGGTTAGGTTTGGGGATGGTAATTATGAAATGAAACCAAATGTACACATGTTGAAAGTAAAACAAATTCTGCTCTGTAAATTTGCACATAGAGCACAATAAAATATAAATAAATAAGCCTGTTGCTGTGGAGTCAATTCCAACTCATAGAACCCCATAAATACAAGATATTAATTTTATTATTATAATTGTTTTAGGGATAAAAATCATTAAATCATTAATACATGTAAATAATCTACCATACATCTGCATCAAGTCTCTTCTCAAATGTTTCATTTTTTTCTTTTTAAATTTGCCTCATGGGTGGCAGATATATTTACATGAATGTTGTTGTTGTTGTTATGTGCCGTCGAGTCGGCCCCGACTCATAGCGACCCCTCCTTGGGTTTCTGAGGCAGTATCACTACGGAAGTAGGATTGCCCAACCTTCCTTCCGAGGAGTGGCTGGTGGATTTGAACCGCCAGCCGTCTGGTTAGCAGGCAAGTGTCTTAGCCACTATGCTACCAGAGCTCCCATTTACATGAATACAAAAAAAAAAAAAAAAGTGCTCAAATCTTTCCTCTGACAATTATTTGAAAACATAGTGGAATACTGTAGTGAATTTGAAGGTGGACTTGTTAGCCACATTGCTACTGTTAATTATTGTCATTGAGTAGCCCCAGACTCATGGCAACCATATATATAATGGGACAAAATGTTGCCTGGTCCTCACTCATTGGTGTGCTTGAGTACATTATTTTGGCTATTGTGTCAATACATAACACTGAAAGATTCCCTCACTTTTATTTGCTGGATATCTTAGGTTAAAATCCTGGCTCCTCCATTTTTCAGGTCTGTAGCTTGATTTTCCCTTTTGTACAATAAATATAATAGTAGCTTCTTTCTCAGTAATTTCTTGTTAGTTAGACTACTTTACAAAGGTCTGAAAATTCCTTTTATTCTCAATAATGTGGACAGAATTTCCTTAGGGTTGATCTAAGAGGTTTTGGTGGGGTTTTTTGTTCACTTTTTTTTCTTTAACTTTTAAAGTATATTATTGAATTATCTATTTAAAATAAGGGTGCTCTAATATAAAGTGGCAAATATTAAGTTGTTTGATATTTTCCTTGGGTAAGTATCTTTGATGGAAAGTTTGCCGCAATAGATGTGAAAAAATGCTATATGAAAACTTATTTTTTACCTGAATACAAAAAAAAAAAAAAAAAAAGGAAATAAACATATCTTGAAAGGATAAGCCATACTATTTACAATTATAATCCTACTCTCCCCAACCAGGTTAGGATACAATTAGTATGTGACGTGATGAAGGCTTTCTTGTTTGCTATTTGTTTGTTTAATATTTTTCACTTTATATTTATGGTTTTTTTATTAGCAATAAATGAAACTATGTTCAACAACAAGGATTGATTCAGACAAAAGATCAGAAATACAGAGGCTATTTGAAAGAGGAGAAAATATTTTAAGAAATGCATTTTTTCTGAAGAAGAAAGAAAAATTCAAGGTGTTGAAAAAGTGCTAGAAAAATGTGAAGGGCCAATCTTCTAGCGGAAAGTGTTCTGTAAAATGACAGATTTTAGAACCAAGTCTGAATAGTATCTCTTCTAGAATTAAGTGTGGTGGGTAATTTTATGTGTCAACTTTGTTAAACTATGGTGACCAGTTGTTTATATAAACAAGTGTAGATTGTACAATGAAGGCATTTATATTGGAGTCCTTGGGTGTCACAAATTGTTACATGTTCATATACTAACTGAAAGGGAAATGGTTAGAGGCAACTTTGAAGAGGTCTAGTGATCTGCTTCTGAAAGTTCCCAGTCTTGAAAACTCTATGGAGCAGTTCTACTCTGCACACATGGAGTTGTCGTTAGTCAAAATGGGTTCAACAATTAACAAGAGTCTTATCTATCAGTTGAAGGAATTAAGAGCAAAAACTGAGGTTTTTTATGGTAAAAGGAATTCTGCCTCAACATCATAACATAGCTATCCTACCAGTTTCAGCCCACAGCCTGACTTACCAATTTGGGCACATGAGTACTAGAGTTTCAAGCTTCCTCTGGATTAATAGTGTTTCTTGTTACTAGAAAATGAGATGCTGCTGTAACAAAAACCTAAAATTAGGAAAGTTGTTTTGGGATAGAGTAATGGGTAGAGGTTGAAAGAGTTTTGAGACACTCGATAATAAGCTCCCACATTTCTTGAAGAACTTTTGGACATTAAAGTCAATTCTGATGAGAGTTCAAAAAATGAATAGAGTTACAAATTTTCATCATGATCAGAATGTTGCTTGAAGTGTGGGCAGTAAATGTGGTTCTGCTGAGAACTTATAAGAAAATGATGATCATGTTATTGGCACTGGAATGATGATCTTTGTTCTAAAGCGGTAAAGAACTTGGCTGAATCATGCAGAAATGTTTTATGGAAAGTAAAACTTGAAGATGTGAAAAATACTCAGACTATATATATTGGGAAAAAAAGAGAACATATGCTCTGTAGAGGATACCTAAATTGTGAATGGACAATTATTCATTAAAAAGATTAAGCTTGTGATGTAAACATCCAATCAACCTCCTTGGAAGAAACACCACAAGCTTAATCTGAAAGAAATGGAAACTAGAGAAAACAAAGTAAAGCTGGTAAATTATTGGGATGCTACAGGCAAGAAAATGGCTGGTACAACTCCTCAGGTGAGAACATCTACTGTCCTTCAAGAATATGAGAAGATTATCCAAGACTGTTTTGGAAGCTACCAGGGTTGCCATCTTGGGTTGGTGGCTGCCACCTCCTCAATTACAGAGTATGGAGCTGCTGCCCAAAAATGTGTGGACTATCAACCAGGTAAGCTGAGAAGAAAGAGGTTCATATTCAAGATTTGAAATCTAATAGAATTTGCTCTACTGGTTTTCACATTGTCTTTGGACATGTGGCTTCTTCTTTCCATCCATTTTTTTTTTTCTTCTTTTTTTTTTTATGAACAGAAATTTCTATCCTACCACTGTACAACTTGCATTTTGAAAACAGACAACTTGCATTCTCAGTTTCACACATCCACAGAAGGTGAGAAATTTTACACTAGGATGGAACATACCTGATTTAGACATATTAGAAGGTGAGATTTTATACATAAAGTGGATTCTGAAATTATTTCCAACTTTTGGGGATATAGGGATGAAGTGAATCACATAAGAAAACAAAAACAAAACCAAACTCACTGCTGTCAAGTCAGATCCAACACACAGCAACTCATAGTGACTCAAACCCTCGTTGGGTTTCTGAGGCAGTATCACTAAGGAAGTAGATTGCCCAACCTTCCTTCTGAGGAGTGGCTGGTATGTTGGGACTGCCAGCCTATTGGTTAGTAGTCAAATGTCTTAGGCACTACACCACTAGAGGGGTCCAGAGGTGAATTGTTATGGATTGAATTGTGTCCTCAAAATGATATGTCGGGAAGTTCCAGTAAGATGGCAGAAGGAACAGGCAAACTACACAGACCCTCTTCAACAAAGAAAAGAGGAACCAATTAACACAGATACAGAAGATAATCCTGGAGCCCTAGGCTTTGAAAGGAAGGTTATAGAAGTGGAGTAAACTCCAACTGGGAGCTCTGGTAGCATAGTGGCTAAGACACTTGCCTGCTAACCAGAGGGCTGGTGGTTCAAACCCACCAGCCACTTCTTGGAAGGAAGGTTGGGCAGTCCTACTTCTGTAGTGATACTGCCTCAGAAACCCAAGGAGGGGTCGCTATGAGTTGGGGCCGACTCGACAGCACATAACAACAACAACAGTTAAATATTTTCTCTCATTTATTGCTTTTTCTCTTTTTTATTTTATTATTATTATTATTATTATTATTTTGCCTTTTTGGTGATTGTTTCCATTTGTTTATGTGGTATGTGCTTCTTGCCTTCTGGCTTTGACTTTTTTGATGTTTTTTCAACTGTTGTTTTTGTCTAACTGAATGGGAGACAGCAACTGTACCCATATGACCCAACACCCATGTACCTCCAGCAGCTCCACTTACAGAGTGAGTGCCACCACTTCCTTCTGCAAAAACTGGCCAACAATACACAACTGCCAATAAGAGCTGTCTCACCTTTAACTGCTCTTCACATTTAACAGAGATCTGTACCATCACTCTCATTATCTATCACTCCCACCAGAAGATAAGTGGTTAGTGCAAAACTGCTGCCACCTCATGAGTAGATGAGCACATTACCTTGCTTACTCAGATAAATCCAAAGAAAATTAAAATATTGGGAAAATCACCTCAACATACAATCACCAATTAAATATAAATCCAAAAGAGTCACAAAGTCTCAGAGACAACAGACAATCACAGTCCACACGAACAAGCAAGATAAAGTGATAGAATCAAAGAAGCAGGACACAGACACAGAACATATCCTTGAGGAAGAAGTGGCATTGGAATGCCCTGATAAGGAATTCAAAAGAATTATATTTAGGTATCTTCCACAGATTGAGAGACAGATCAAAGAAAACACTAACAAAATTCAGGACAACCCAGACAAAACCCTAGAACAATGTCAGAAGATAATACAAGAAGAAAATGACAAAATAAATGAAAAATTAGAACTGATATAAAATCTAAGATAGAAATCCAGAATACTACCACTAAATTTTCAGAAATAGAAAACATATTGAAAGGGCTAAGGAGTAGAATTAAATTAAGGAAGACAGAATCAATGAGATTGAAGACAAATACCTGAATACAACTTTGAAAAGGAAGCAGTCAGAATAAGATCAAAACAAAATGAAGAAAGTGTAAGATTCATGCGGGATACTATCAGAGGTATAACCTACATGTAATTGAAATTCCAGAAAAGGAAAAGAAAAAGAAAACCACTTAGGAAATTGTCCAAGATTTGTTGAAAGAGAACTTCACTGATATGATGAAAGATGAGAATATATCCATTCAGGAAGTCCTAAGAACCCCAAACAGGATAGACCTCAAGAGAAAATCACCAAGCCATACCATCATCAAACTCACCAAAACAAAAGACAAAGAAAGAATCCTGAAAGTAGCACAGGAAAAACGAAAAGTTACCTACAAAGGACAACCAATAAGAATAATCTCTGATTTCTCAGCAGAAACTATGCAAATGAGAAGGCAAGAGGATGTTGTCATTGTTGTTATATGCTGTTGAGTCATCTCTGACTCACAGTGACCCTATGTACAACAGAACAAAACACTGATCATTTCTGTGTCAGCCTCACAATCCCTTCTATACCTAAGACCATCGCTGCAGCCAAGTGTCAATCCATCTTGTTGAAAGTGTTCCCCTCTTTATTTATTTGACCCTCCACTTTACCAAGCATGACATCCTTGTCCAGAGAATGGTCCCTTCTGACAACAGTCTAAGGAACATTCAGCAGTACCTCTTCCAGGACAGATTTGTTAGTTCTTTTAGTACTCCTCAGTATTTTCATCATTTTTTTTTGCCAACATCACAACTCAAAAACATCAACTCTTCTTCACTCTTCCTTATTCATTGTCCAGCTTTCACATGTATATGAGGCTATTGAAAATACCTGGCTTGGGTTGGGCACATCTTACTCTTCAAGGATATATCTTTGTTCTTCAGTACTTGAAAGAGGTTTTTTGCAACAGATTTACCCAATGCAATATGTCTTTTGATGTCTTGACTGATGCTTCCATTGACATTGAATGTAGAACCAAGTAACATGAAATCTTTGACAAGTTCAATCTTTTCTCCATTCACCATGATGCTCCTTATTGGTCCCATTGGGAGGATTTTCTTTTTCTTTTTCTTTTTCTTTTTTTTTTAATTGAGTTGTAATTCATACTGCAAACTGTGGTCCCTAAACTTCATCAGTAAGTGCTCTAAGTCATCCTCACTTTCAGCAAGCAAAGTTGTGTTGCCTGTGTATCACAAGTTGTTAATGGGCTTTCTTCCAATCCTAATGCCATGTTTTTCTTCATATAGTTCAGTATCTTGGCTTATTTGTTCAGTATACAGATTGAATAAGTATGGTGAAACAATACAGCCCTGACTCACTCCATTCCTGATTTTAAACTATACAATATCCCCTTGTTCTGCTCAAATTACTCTATCTATGTAGAGTTTCCTCATGAGTACAATTAAGTCTTTGGGAATTCCCCTTCTTATCAACGTTATTCACAATTTGTTACAGTCCACACGATTCAATGCTTTAGCATAGTCAATAAAACAAAAGTAACCATTTTTCTGGTATTCTTTGTTTGAGCCAAGATCCATCTGACATCAGCTATGGTATCCCTGGTTCCACGACCTTTTCTGAATCTAGCTTGCCTTTCTGGAAGTTCTTTGTCAGTAAACTGCTGCAAATATTTTTGAATTATCTTCACTAAGATTTTACTTACAAATTATATCACTGACGTTGTTCGATAATTTCCACATGATGTGGGATCAACTTTCTCAACAGATTGCACATGAAATCTTTCAATATTACATAGTGAGGCTTATTTTTATTTTCTCAGTTTTTTTACCTTGAGAAAT
>NW_006922539.1:49363-50791 GCF_000298275.1 Orycteropus afer afer
TCTGGTAGCATAGTGCCTAAGGCACTTGACTGCTAACCAGAAGGCTGGTGGTTCAAACCCACCAGCCACTCCTTGGAAGGAAGGTTGGGCAATCTACTTCAGTAGTGATACTGCCTCGGAAACCCAAGGAGGGGTCGCTATGAGTCAGGTATGACTTGACGGCATATAACAACAACAGCAACAACAACATTTTCCAAGTACCTATGATTTTTCTTTGTTTCCAACTTTTGCATTCCAATCACTGGTGAAAATCACCACATCTTGATTGTATGTTCAGTCAATTTCAAACTGCAGAAGTTGGTAAAAATCTTAATTTCCTTATCTTTGGCTTTAGTGGTTGGTTTGTAATTTTGAATAATATTAGTATTAATTGGTCTTCCTCAAAGATATATGGATATTATCCTATCACTGACAGCATTGTACTTCAGGAAAGATCTTGATATGTTCTTTGTGATGATGAATGCCATGGCATTCCTTTTCAATTTGTCATTCTCTACATAGCAGAGTACATGATTGTCTGACTCAAAATGGCCAAAACCACTCCATTTCATCTCACTAATTCCTAGGATATTGATCTTTATGTATTCCATTTCATTTTTGACTACTTCCAATTTTCTTAGATTCATACTTTGTATATTCCATATTCTGATTTTTAATGGATGTTTGCAGCTGCTTCTTCTCATCTTGAGATGTGCCACTTCAGCAAATGGGAGTCATAAAAGCTTTATTCTATCCACATCATTAAGATCAGCTCTACTTTAAGGAGGCAGCTCTTCTCCAGTCATATTTTGAGTTCCTTCTAACTTGAATGGCTCATCTTTCAGCACTGTATTGGATAATGTTTCAGGGCTATTCATAAATTTTTCCAGTATTATTTCAGACAGTGTTTCACTGCTATTCATAACGTATTCACTGGCCAATTATTTGAGAAGTGGATGACCTCTTCCTTCTTCTGAGTCTACCATAGTCTAGAAGTTTCACTGAAACCTGCCCATCATGGGTAACCCTGCTGGCATTTGAAACAGTGGTAGCATAGCCTTGAGCTTCACAGCAATACTCAAGCCACCACAGCATTACAAACTGACAGACAAGTTTGTCACCTTAGCTGTTCCAAACTTCATTTCCTGATCTTGGCTGTCCCACTCACTTACCCAGCCTACTCCCGGGGCACTCCACACACACAAACACCCACCTTTCACTGGTGCTGGGGTTGGCTTACTGTGGCATCTCCCTGGAGCACTCACTCCACACACACAAATGCATGTCTTCTACTGGTCTTGGGGCTGGCTTACTGTGGTCTATCCCCTGGGTGCTCACTCCACACACACGAACTCCTGCATTCCACTGGTCCCAGGGCTGCGTTACTGTGGCATGTCCCTGGGACACTTGCTCCACATTCCAGCTTTCCAATGGTACTGGGGCTGGCTT
>NW_006922539.1:51464-52293 GCF_000298275.1 Orycteropus afer afer
AAATACTAAAACAATAGCAACAAAGGAAGTGATAACATGATTATGATTTGTGAACGGATCAGCACAGAAAATTATATGGAACAAAGAAACCAGGAACAACATGAAAAAAAAAAACATATAACAAAATGCCAGCAACCAATGCATACTTATGAAAAATTACATTGAACATCAATGGAGTAAATACACCACTCAAGAGATGTAGACTTGAAGACTGGATAAGGAAATACAACCCATCAATATGCTGTCTACCAGAAACATATCTTAGAGACAAAGACAACAGTAGACTAAAAATCAAAGTTTGGAAAAAGATTTATTAAGCAAATGGCAATCAAAAAAGAGCAGGAATAGAAATATTAATTTCTGATCAAATTTATTTTAAGACAAAAACCACCATAGCAGACAAGGAAGAGCATTATACCATAATTAAAGGATCAATTGAACAAGAAGATACAACCATAAAAAATATCTATGGACCCAATGAAAGAGCCCCAAAATACATAAACCAGACTTTAAAAGAGTAGAAAAGGCAAATAGATGATTCCACAGTCATAGTGAGAGACTTTAATACACCACTTTCAATGAAAGATAGAACAACTGGAAAGACACTCAACTAAGACACAGAAGACCTAAACAATACAATCTACCAACCTGAAGTTATAGACATCTACAGAACTCTTCACCCAACAACAGCACAATATACTTTCTTTTACAGTGCACATGGAACATTCTCAATGATAGACCATGTGTTATGATATAAAGCAAGCCTTAATAAGTTTTAAAACATTGAAATACTGCAAAACATCTTCTCAGATCACAGTGTTATCGAATT
>NW_006922539.1:53878-55075 GCF_000298275.1 Orycteropus afer afer
CATTCCCTGGAGAAGGATGTCATGCTTGGTAAGGTGGAGGGTTGATGAAAGAGGGGAAGGCCTTTGATGAGATAGATTGACACAGTGAGTGCAACAATGGCTCAAGTATAGCAAGGATCATGGAGCTGGTGCAGGATCAGGCAGTATTTCGTTCTTCTGTGCATGGGGTCGCTATGAATATGAGGTGACTCAATGGCACTTAACAACAACAATAGAAGAAATGAACAGATTTCTAGAAACACACTACTTTACATAAACTAGCATCGACTGAGGGAGAAAAGTTAAACAGACTCATAACAAAAGAGGAATTTGAACAGGTCTTTAAAAAATTACAAACAACAACAAAAAAAAGTCCTAGTCCAGATGGTTTCACCAGGGAATTCTACCAAACGTTCAGAGAAAAACTGATACCAATCTTACCCAAACTGCTCCAGAACAGACAAGGATGGAATTCTCCCAAAATTCATTTTATCAAGCAAACATAATCTTGATACAAAATCAGGCAAATACATCATAGAAAAAGAAAACTACAGACTAATATACTTCATGAATATAGATGCAAAAATCTTCAACAAAATCCTAGCCAATAGATTCCAACAACACATTCAAAAAATAATACATTATGACCAGGTAGATTTCATATCAGGTATGCAAACATGGTTCAACTTTGGAAAAACAATCAATGTCATCCATCACTTAAAAAAAAAAAAGGAAAAGGACCACATGATCATATCAATCGATGCAGAAAAGGCATTTGATAAAATGCAACACCCATTCCAGATCAAAATTCCCAGCAAAATAGGAATAGAGGGAAATACATCAGCATGATATAAGGCTTCTATGCAAAACCAACAGCCTACATTATTCTCAATAATAAGAGAGACTGAAATCATTGCCCTTGTGAACATGAACCAGACAGGAAAGTCTTCTATCACCACTTCTATTCAACACTGTATTGGAAGTCTTAGCCAGAGCAATAAGTCGAGAGAGGGAAATCAAGTGCATCCAAATTGGTAAGGAAGAATTCAAACTATCCCTATTTACTGATGATATAATCCTATACATAGAAAACCCAAGAAAGTCAGGGGGGGAAAAAAAAAAAAAACACTGGTACTAATCAAGAAATTTAGCATAGTGTCAGAATACAAAATGCAAATACAGAACACAAAAATCAGTTGGATTCCTTTTCACCAGCAA
>NW_006922539.1:56312-61119 GCF_000298275.1 Orycteropus afer afer
CAAGGGACTTATCTCTAAAATTTATAGAAAATTCCAACACCTCAACAGTAGAAGTATAAATAATTCAATTAAAAAATGGGCAGAAAACATGAATAGAGACTTCACTAAAGAAGATATTCAGGTGGCCAATAAACACATAAAGATATGTTCATGATCATTAGCCATTAGAGAGATGCAAATCAAAGCACCAGTGAGATACCATTTGGCCCCAGCACTAGTAGCAAAGTTCAGCAAGACAGAAAATAATAAATGTTGGCAAGGATGTGGAGAGATTGGGACTCTCATAGGCTGTCAGTCAGACTGTAAAATGATACATTAATGAAGTATGGCAATTATTTAAAAAGTTGGAATTAGAAATACCATTTGACACAGCAATCCCATTACTAGATAGATATCCTAAATAAGTGAGAGCCAGGATAAGAACAGATATATGCACACTCCCATTCATCACAGCACTATTTATAGCAATCAAAAGATGAAAACAACCTAGATGCCTATCAGTAGAAGAATGGATAATCAAACTATGGTATGCATATACGATGGAAAACTATGCAACCTTAAAGAATAATGTAGAATCTGCGTAACACTACAGACATGGATGAATTTGGAGGACATTATGCTGAATGAAATAAGCCAATCACAGAAGGACAAATACTGTATTAGTCCACTATTATAAAAAGTCAAGGAAAGTTTTCTATATAGAAGCAAATTTTCTTTGTTGGTTACCGGGGGTGTGTGTGGAGGGAACACTGTTAGATAGGTAGAAAGAAGTATTGATTTGGGTAAAGTAAAGGGTAATGTACCAAATGTGAGTGATCCATACTGTGGCGTTGAGGAAGAGGAAAACATAGAGAGTGCATGGTAGGAACAGACAACAAAGATGGACCCTTTTGCTCATACAGTATTGCGTTGTCAGTGATGGCAAACATTGATAAACTGGTGGATAGATGGGTGGACAGACTGAATGATTACATATGCCTATGCAGGGGGAGTGTGCTCATGACCACATATTGGGTTGGCAGACAATGTTTCTACAGGTGTATTGGTATATTCTGTAAGAATTTCCAGTATACAGTAGAGATGACAAAGGACAAAGTTGTAGTCACTCATTGGCAGCAGCCAGCTACCCAGACTAAGTGAGTAGTTGGACCTGTGGGTTCAGAACCATAGTTGTTGGGGTCTTCAAG
The DNA here is from genome assembly GCF_000298275.1 of Orycteropus afer afer. NCBI lineage: Eukaryota > Metazoa > Chordata > Mammalia > Tubulidentata > Orycteropodidae > Orycteropus > Orycteropus afer. The sequence goes on from NW_006922539.1 coordinate 57,500, forward strand.
CTCAATTTGCATAACATACTACACAAAAACTTTGTTCTACATCCTACTTTGGCGAGTAGCGACCAGGATCTGAAAAGCTTGCAAGTGCCCATCTAGAGGTAATGATGGGTCTTTCCTCATCCAGAACAAAGAAGAATGAAGAACACCAAACACACATGGAAATAATCCAAAGGACTGGTTAGCCATGTGATGCTCAGCCTATCTGACTAAGAGACTAGATTGTGCCCAACTATCCATGTCAACCACTCAGAGAGGGATCTATGTAGGAGATCCTAGATAGTGTGGGAGAACAATTGGAACAAACTCAAAATCATAAAAAAAAAAGGAGCAGTTTTGTTACTCTGATAGAGCCTGATGGAATCCCTGAGACTATGATCCCTAGTTGCCCTTCAGGTCTGGAATTGAATCCACTCCTTTTTCTTCCAGCCAAACAAAAGACAGGCATATGAGCTGAACATTTATATTAGGTAGATATACTTCTTAGAGAGATCAATTATGGGATAATAAAAGGGCTGTGTATGCACAGGGAAACAGCTCAGGGGGCAGGAGTATATGGGGGGGGACACAGGGAAGAGCTCACTATGGGAAGTAAGTGGGAGGGGAGTTGTTGCATTGTGAAAGATTACATTCAATGTCATGAGACAACATGAATGTGAACTGCTGTATAGAAAGTGAATCTGCTCTGTAAACTTTTACCCAAATCACAGTAAAATAAAAATTAAAAAATAAAAGATATATCAAGTCATAATTCCTGGAGGTAATAACCATGACCTTGGATGGAAATAGGTCTTTGAAGATATTGTCAGTTAAGTTAATTTGAGATCATACCAGAGTATGGTGAATCCTATTTCATCCATTTAAAAAAAAAAAAAAAAAACCTCACTGTCATTGAGTTGACTCCTAGCGACCCCTTCTTGGGTTTCTGAGGTGATGTCACTAGGGAAGTACACTGCCCAATCTTCCTTCTGAGGAGTGGCTTGTGGGTTGGAACTGCCAGCCTTCTGTTTAGCAGTCAAATGCCTTAGGCAGTATGCCACCAGAGCTCCTTATTCTAACCATAGTGGTGTCTGTAGAAAACAGGAAACTAGACACAGAGTGACAGATAATGGGAGATGACCTTGTGACAGTGGAATTATACTGTAGTTGCAATCCAAGAACACTTGAATCTTCCAGAAACAGAGAGAGAGAAATAACGATCTTTCCCTAGAGCCTTTGTAGAAAACATGGCCCTGCTGACACCTTGAATTTACACTAACGTCAAGAACTGTGAGACAATAAATACCTGTTGGCTAAAGCCATTCACCCTATGGTATTGCTTTTGACAGTCCAAGGAAACTAATATGTTATGTATGGATTCTGCTAACTATTAAAGAGTTATTTATTTGATTTAATATGGTAGTAAATTTAAATGTTATTTTATTTGCCTTTTATAAGAATATTTAATTTATGTCAAGCACAAAGACCATTGCAAAGGTTAAATATAAGAATTAATTTAATGGTTAATGTTCTTTTATATTTGTACATCCAGTCAGTTTCAAGAATTTCAATCTGATACACACACACACACACACATATATATATATGTATGTGTGTGTATATATATGTGTGTGTGTGTGTGTGTGTGTGTGATAAAATGTATTTAAGTAGTGCGACATGCATGGCATGAGGTCTAATACACAGTGGTTAAGGCATTTGGCTGCTAGCCAAAAGATTAGCGGTTTGAACCCACCAGACACACCTCAAAAGAAAGATAAGCAGTAAAAATTTACAGCCTTAGAAACCCTATGAGACAGTTCTACTCTTTTTGCTATGAGTTGGACTTAATTCAGTGGCCGTGAGTACATACATGGCACTTTAAGTTCTATCCAAAAGCTGTCTTTTCTTCATGTTGTGATTTTATCTTGAAAGGGCTAATACATAAATACGGAATACAGACACTGAATATCACATAGCATACTCTTAGGCCTTAATCCTCCTGGCATTGTATTAAAGATTGATTCCCAACATGTATTATTATTATTAAAGTGTCATCTTTAGAAATCTATATATCATTTAATTTCATTATTTCTGGTGAAGTGAAAAAATGCTATACCTTGTATAATTTGAACAAATAACCTATGATTTTTTTTTCCCCTTCTAGTATAAGTGGTTGAAAAATACAAACTTTTGAGAACTACAATATGCAGGGTTTTGAAGTTAAAAGCATGGATCCAAGGATCAGATTTCAGATAGTTTCACCTGCGTGATCTTGAACAAACTTTTTAATCTTTCTGTATATGATTTAGGTAAATTAGGTTATAAGTTAATACATATAAAGCACTCTGAAGGAGCATGTAGCAATCAATAAGTATTAACTGCTTTAAAATTATATAGCTACGGGAGAAAAGTATTCTTTGGCTTCTTAAGCATATGTATACATCTTTAATTTCTTAAAAAAGAGTCTAAAGGTTCCTCTTACTTTCCCACAAGTCATCTTACCATTGAACCTAAAGAAAGAAAGAAAAAGGCACAATCCAGTTTCAGGATATTGTCATTCTTCATAAATCAGTTCCTATTTTTTGTCATTATGTACTTTTAATATGTCACTTACATTCTCCCATAACATGAGTTAAACTAAAACCTACAAGTAAGCTGGAAATATGAAGTTTTGTAATTGTTAAAAAGCTGATTTACATAGAATAATGAAAGGAAAAACAATGCTGTACAAATGTTAATATCTATTTATAATAATCACTGAAACAAAAATAAAATTTCACATTAATATCATTAAACATAATTTTGGCCTGTTCAATAAGCTTAATTTTTTGACCTGTTTTACTTTTCTTGCCATTACAAATTACTTGCAATTATATTCACATTTTATTATTGGTTACTATTTAAAACATCAAAGGAGCCTTAGCGGCACAGTGGTTAAATGCTCTGCTGGTAACCAAAAGTTGGCTATTTGAACCCACCAGTTTATTTGTGGAAGAAAAATATGGTAATCTGCTTCAATAAAGATTACAGTTTCGGAAACCCTATGTGGTAGTTCATCTGTCCTGTAGGGTTACAATGAGTCAGAACTGACTCAGCAACAATGAGTTTGAGATTTTTTTGCTTGGCTTAGACTGAATTCTCTAGAAGAGCAAAGCCAATGATATATATGTGTATATATATAAATATATGTGTATGTATATATATATAAATATACATATATATACAAGTAATGTGTACTATACACATTGTAGTATATCATATTTATATACATACATATTAGGATAGATAGATGGATAGATAGATAGTGAGTGCGCGTTATGTTGAAAGATGAATATAAACTCATGGCTATTATATACTTATTCTGAGTTTTTTTGTTTCCTTTTTAGCAATTGGTAATGGCTCATTAAGAAGCCCTGGTGGTGAAATAGTTAAGTGCTTGGTTGTTAACAATGTCCCATTATCATTTAATAAAATTTTCACTTAAAATTGTGTTTTTCCTGATATTAATATTGGTAAACTTTATTTCTTTTTATAAACATTCACAAATTTTCCCCCTCATTTCTTTAGTTTCAGCCTTTCAATCATCCTACAATGAGGGTACCTATTGGAAAAATCAAGTAGCCTTGGTGGTGTAATGGTTAAAG
>NW_006922539.1:61219-84886 GCF_000298275.1 Orycteropus afer afer
AGAGAGAGAGAGAGAGAGAGAGAGAGAGAGACTTATTTCAACAAAATGGCTTATGTGGTTATGAATGCTGGGAAGTCCCAAATCCATGGGCCAGGCATCAGACTAGCAGCTCCTCCTTACTCACATGGTTGCAAAGACAGACAAACCCCAAACCAACAAGTCAGGTGGCAAGCATCTGGCTCATGTCCCAAGAACCAGAGATCAGAAAAGAATGAGGTGAATGCAACATCAAGAGAGATTGAGTTTTGCCAAAACATCAAAATATATTGAATTCAACCCACACATCCATGGGAACTCCTCTTCCAATTGATTAGCTGCTCATATAAAATCACACAATGGATGACGATTACATATCTGCCAAACCACTGAGAATTAGGTTATAGCCAAGTTGACACATAACTGTAACCATCATTATGGTATGTAACCAATCACCTTCAAACATAAGTTCATAAAAAAAGAAAAACTTTATAATTTTCTAAATCACAAATAGAACAATACATAATATAAATAGTTTTCAAATAATTTATGTTTAAACCCATAACATATTTTTCTTATTTATAAATTGGCATATAGAGTTTCTTATGTAGGACAAAGAACCTGTTCTTTCAATGAAATTAAATATTTCTACTTTTTTTTAACTTATTCATTTCTGCATATATTTATTTATTTTTAAGTGGATAATAACCATTATGACTAATATAAAATAAGTTTCATTTGGTAATCATTTTATATAATCTCAGAGATGGTACAAGGTATAACTTTTTAAAAGGTATAGTTTTTAAAAATATTATAAAGTGTTATAAGAACTCAACTAAAAGTTCTTTATTGGTTGAAATTGGAAATATCACTTCTAAAACAGAGAAGCTGATATTTTACTAGACTGACAGAAATACGTTTTTGTTGTTATGTGCTGTCAAGTCAGCCCCGACTCATAGTGACCCCTCCTTGGGTTGCCAAGGCAGTATCACTACGGAAGTAGATTGCCCAACCTTCCTTCTAAGGAGTGGCTGGTGGGTTTGAACCCCTGGCCTTCTGGTTAGCAGTCAAGTGCCTTAGGCACTATGCTGAGCTCCTGATAGAAATATAATGATGTCCAAATAAGTATCTAGGTATGCATGTCAACTGTAGGACTGACTTGAATGAAGGACTAAAGTAAGGTGGCATAAAAATCATTGAAAATTCATGATCATTTGAAGATTTGGACATATAATAGTGTAGAAGTAGAAATCTGAAATTGTTCATTGGAGAAGATCCCATAGAGACTAATGTAATCTTGAAATTCTGAGCTTCATTTCATATAAAATTATAAATCAATGAAAAATTTTAATTAACATAGTCATATTTTTGTTGTAGGAAGTATAATACACAGAGGATACTGCTCTTATAGATTTAAAAGAGGAAACAAATGAAGATAATTAGGATTTTTGAACGATTTTAGTATTCCAAGAGAGAGGAAGTGATTGAACATAGATTATTGCATTGATCTCTACATTATATACAGTTGTCATTGTTGTTAGGTGCTATCAAGTAGGCTCCAACTCACAGTGACCTTATGTATAACAGAATGAAATGCTTATCAGTCCTGCACAATTTGTTGCTCTACTTGAGCCCATCATTGCAGCCACTGTGTCAATCCATGTCATTTACAGTCTTTCCCTTTTTCTCTGATCCTTTGCTTTATCCAGCATGATTTTGTTCTCCAGGATCTGGTCACTTCTGACAATATGACCAAAATAAGAGAGAGAATCTGGCCATTCTCAATTCTAAACAGCATTCTGTTTGTACTTCCTCCAAGATGGAGCCATTACTTTTTCTAACAGACCATGGTACATTCTTTATCAACACCACAATTCAAATGCTTCAGTTCTTCTGTGGTCTCCCTTATTCATTGTCCAGCTGTCACACGCATTTGAGGCTATTGAAAAGATTGGGTTTCAAGCTGAAATGGCTACAAGTAAAATTAATACAAATTAGAAAAAAAAAATTATTCTAATATTGATTTGTGAGAAATGGTGATGAGTTAGGTCTTGTATTTAATTAATGCAGTGTTGTCCAACAAGAAGGAAAAAGATACTGCAGAGAATGAAACATAGAGTAAAAGGAAAACATGCTTTTAGAGAAGATGTGACAAAGGGAAATGACAGTAAGGGATATATATATTGACTACTATGCAAGTATATTAGGTTTGACATTATTAGTTCTGGTGACCAACTATGAGTCTTTTTCAACTAGTTGGTAAAGACAGAAGCTAGAAAGCAAGCAGTATGTGGATAATCAGAAATTTTTGTGTGTATGTTGTATAATATTGCTGAATTTGTTACCAAGTTATAATGGTAAAGCTTATACATTAGGAAATAAGATCACATTGGATGAACAAAGAAGAATTATTTTGTGTAGTATGAAAGACCGCCTCTAGCTGGCCATCAATACCTCCAACTTATTTGAAAACAAAAAAACAACCACGAAAAAAAACAGTTGTGATCAAGTCATTTCTGACTCATAACAACCCATGTATTTCAGAGTAGAACTGCTTCATAAGTTTTTCAATTACTGTGTTCTTTCAGAAGTAAATCTCTAGGCCATTTTTTCCAAGAAGTCTCTGTTATGTTATGTGCCGTCAAGTCGGACCCGACTCATAGTGACCCCTCCTTGGGTTTCTGAGGTGGTATCACTACGGAAGTAGATTGCCCCATCTTCCTTCCAGGGAGTGGCAGGCAGATTTGAACCACCAGCCTTCTGGTTAGCACTCAAGTGCCTTAGAAATCTCTGGGTAGATTCAAACCTCCAACATTTTCATTAGTAACAAAATGTTTATACAACCCTCCTGGTGAGTATGTGTTGCACCTAGTGATTCACTTGCAATGAATAGAATGCAACTAAAGTTATAGGATGTCACTATCAATATTTGGTTCTGTCTTAGGCATGCACAATCTCTTGCTCACTCGCTTTTAGGGAAGACTCATATTAGGTTGAGAGCTGCCCAAGGAGAAATTATATGTGACAAGAAACTGAAAGATGTTTCCAGGCAACCACATATGAACAAATTTTCCAGGCAACAACATACGAGGAAATGAGGTCCTAAGCCAAGGCCAAATGTGGAACTGAATCATTCAACAATCACCTACATAACCTTGGAAGGGGATCTCTTCTCCTTGAAGAGGAAGCTGCACCTTTAGGTAAGCCTGAAACCTTGTCTAACACCTCTGCAGCCAGAGGCCAAGCTAAGATGTGCCCAGATTCCAAATGCACATAAACAATAAGATAATAAATATTTGCTATTTTCAATCAGTAAGTTTCTGAGTAACTTGTTTCACAAAATAGAAAATTAATAAATAATGAGAGTCTTTTTGAAATCTAGGTTTTCATAACTCAGCATATCAATTTTTAAATGTACTGTTTTTCCCACTAGAATGTCCAAGTGAGTAAAGGATAATATTTACTCACAGATTTCAAGTGCATTAATAATGCCCAGAATATAATTTGTGCTCAACAAATAATGGTTGAATGAATGACTATGTACATATTTCATGTATTGAGAAATTAGTTTATGGTGGTTATGTGATATTATATGGTCCCCAATTTAATTATTGTTACAGTCATTAGTGAAGTTCAGGTCCTGGGATCACTTTAGTGATATCTCACATTTTTTCAACTTCCTTGAATAACCTATTTCTTAAACATGGAGACAGTTTAAAATAGGTTCACTTTTATTAAAACAAAATACTTACTTATGTATTTATTCTTTAAATAATACACATATAAAGATTAGGCAATCTATTTCTGTAGTGATACTGCCTTGGAACCCCAAGGAAGGGTTGCTATGATTTGGGTCCAACTCAATGGCAAATACAACAACAACATATGTATATTATGTGTTTGTATGTTGAGCTAGAGGCTGCATATACAAAAATCATGTTATAGCATAGTTATCTCTCTCTAAAAGCTTGTAGCATTGTTTAGGAATTTAATATGCGTCTCAATTAAAAAAAATAGTTATTATGGATTGTTTCAGTTTAGAAAGTATGCTTTGCAGAATCAGTGTTTTGTGAGGGCTTCATGAAAAATGTCACATTTGGGTTCACTCATAAGTTGTTGTTGTTGTTATGTGCCGTCGAGTCAGACCCGACTCATAGCAACCCCTCCTTGTGTTTCTGAGGCAGTATCACTACAGAAGTAGATTGCCCAATCTTCCTTCCAGGGAGTGGCTGGTGGGTTTGAACCGCCAGCCTTCTGGTTAGCAGTCAAGTGCCTTAGCCATTATGCTACCAGAGCTCCCTCACTTATAAGTAGAGGGTTGCATTTTTACAACTATGGAAGAAAAGAATGTTAAGTAGTCCAGTTAGTAAGAGAAGTTTACTCCAAGTTTGTGCAGCAATTTGTCCATTTTGTCAGAAATAGAGGATAATTTTCAGGTAGTATGGTATGTATGTCATAAAGCTCTGGTGGCATAGTGGGTAAGGCCTTTTGGCTGCTTTCCAGAAGGTTAGCTGCTCAAACCCACCAGCTGCTTGATGGGAGGAAGATGAGGCAATCTACCTCAGTAAAGATTTACAGCCTTGGAAAAGCAATTGGGATCACCAAGAGTCAGAATTGACTCAACGGCAATGGGATTGGTTTTATTTTTTTATATGTCATTTAAGAAGGATTGTACTGGAATTGGGAACAGTTATGTAACCTATAATACCATTTTATAAAACTAATCTGTAGAACAGTGAAAAGAACACTATAGATATCTGTTGAAGACCTTCTTCAATATTCAACTAACTTTGTCCCAGAGATATAAATTTAGTGCCCATAATGAAAACATATGACAGCTCTTTAAATCTGTTTAAATTTACCAAAATGTCATTGTATGTACACCCTGCATATCAGAGTAGACAAACTCAAGTTATCTGTAACGGACTAGAAAATACAATGAATGTATAAAATAAGTTTGGACTTAATTGTTATACCCTGTATATCATATACCTTATTTTAAAGAAGACACATATAAAGCAAGTTAGGTCAATTATGTGCAATCAATTTTGTCATATCTCCTACTTCAGGTGAAAATATGGGTGTTGAAATATTTCCATAACATTATTTAAGTTTGGACAAAAAATTAATATCTGCATGAATATTATGTGGAAAAAAATAAAAAAGTGATGTTGGTGAGACACATTTAACTCTAGAATACTAATTAGACTTTTCACTATATGTACAAATGTGACAGCTAATTCAATGCTCACCACTTCAAATAGACAGGTTTAAACAAACATAAACATAAATGTTTTAATAAAAATAATGGTTAGATGCATCCATTGTTTAACCACAGATTTTTGTGATTTATTTGAGGGCACAAATGTTAGTATCTCACTCTACTGACTTGACACACTATCCACATAGAGCCTCATATGAACACACATAAAGATGCACTTGACTGTGTCTGCATACGCATACACACATATGGGAATATATTTATAAATTCCACAGAAATTCAAAGTGGATTCAGAAGAGGACATGGACTTAAGGACATCATTGATGATATCAGAGGGATCTAATTTGAATATAGAGAATATATGAAAGATGTTTACCTGTGTTTTATTGACTTAAAAAAAAGGCATTTGACTAAATAAATCATAGCAATTTATGGATATTTTGAACATTTAGTTGTGTTCATGCAGAATCTGCACATAGACCAAGAGGCAGTTGTTTGAATACAGCAAGGGGAGGTTGCATGATTTAAAATCAAGAAAGATGTGCATCACTATTGTATCCTTTCATCATACCTACTCAATCTGTATGTTTAGCAAATAACCCAAGAAGATAGATTACATGAAGAATGTGACATCAGGATCAGAAGAAGACTCATTAACAAACTGCAATATGCATATAAAATAACCTTGTTTCTGAAAGTGAAGAAGACTTGAAGCACTTACTGATTAAGATCAAAGACTACAGCCTTCAGTATAGATTACATCTAAACATAAAAAAAGAAAGAAAGAAAAGAATCCTCACAACTGGAACAATAAGTAACATCATGATAAATTGAGAAAATTTTGAAATTGTAAGGGATTTCATTTTACTTGGATCCACAATCAGTGCTTATGGAGCAGCAGTCAAGAAATCAAACACTTTGTTGCACTGGGAAAATCTTCTGCATAAGATCTCTTGAAAGTGTTAAGAAGCGAAGATAGTACTTTGAGGACTAAGGCAAAACTGACTGAAGCCATGGTATTTTGAATCATTTCATATCTATGTAGAAGCTACATATGAATATGGGAGACCAAAGAAGAATTAATGCCTTTGAAATATGGTTTTGTTGAAGATTCTTAAATATACCGTCAACTTCCAGAAGAATAAACAAATCTTTCTTGGAAGAAGTATAGCTAGAATTCTCATCGGAAGAGAAGATGGTGAAATTTTGTCTCACATACTTTGGGCAAATTATGAGAAGGGACAAGTTCCTGGGGAAAGATATCATACTTGGTAAAGTAGAGGATCAGTGAAAAAGAGGAAGACTTTGAATGACATGGATTGACACAGTGCCTGCAACAAGGGCTCATATAAGCAATAATGTGAGGATAGTGGAGGGACAGGCAGCATTTCATTCTGTGGTACATGGGGTCACTATGAGTCAGAACTTACTTGTGGGTACCTAACAACAGCAACAATATTCTAAAACCCCTTTTGAGATTGTATTTCAGAACGAGCTTTATTATATACTATTTCATTATGCCCTAAAAAAGTGACAATTTATGCTGAATATAAAATACAGTTCAATTTCCCCCTAGAGTTATTTATTCAGCTTTTATTTTAATTCAACATTTTAAATGTTTAATTCAATTATGCTTTATGTTTTCCTTAGAACTTGTACCTATTTTATAGAAAAATAAGGGTTTTTCTCCCCGGAATAATGACAATGCTCACATTTAAGAAATTTTAAATATTGTATAATGTATGCCAAAGTCTAAAAAACCAAACCCACTGCCATGACTTGATTCCAACTCATAGTGACCCTACAACACAGAAAAGAACTGCTCCATAGGGTGTCCAAGGCTGTAAATCTTTGCAGAAGCAGATGACATCTTTCTCCTGCAGAATGGCTGGTGGATTTGAGCCACTGACTTTTCAGTAAGTATCCCAGAGCTCTAACTGTCACTTCACTCAAGCTCCTTATAATATATCCAAACAAAACAAAGCAAAATAAACAAACAAACAAACAAAAATCCTCATTGTCATCAGGTTGATTCCTACACATAGCAACCCACTTTGGTTTCCCCAGGTGGCAAATCTTTACAGAAGTAGATTACCCAGTCTTTTGTGGAGTGGCTGGTGGGTTTGAGCCACCAACTTTCTGGTTACTAGCCAAATGCCTTAGGCACTATGCCACCAGAGCTCCTTTCTAATGTTGATATAAATCATTTTTCATAAGTATTGATCCCTCTTCTGCCTGACTACTGCTCCCAATATTAACACAGAGTTAAGGGGTGTAGGGTATACACAGAGATATATGTTGATTATAATTGCATGAAGAGAATACATTTTTAAAAGTCCTGTTTTCTTAAGTATACTACAGCTCAGACAAACAATTTTCTCCTGGGCCAAAAAAAAGTTTTGTAATATCCAAAATACAATTACCTTCAGAAGAATAATAAACCAAAAAGCAAAACAAAAATAAAAAGCCTATTGCCAAACCAAGGAGTTTGGGTAGCATAGTGCCTAAGGCACTTGACTGCTAACCAGAAGGTTGGCAGTCCAAACTCACCAGCCACTCCTCGGAAGGAAGATGGGCAATCTATTTCCATAGCAATACTGCCTCGCAAACCCAAGGAGGGGTCACTATGAGTCGGGTTCGACTCCACGGCACACAACAACAATAACAACATTGCCAAACCATACCAAATGTATAGGACAGTGTAGAACTGTCCCATAGGATTTCCAAGGCTCTAAATCTTAACTGGTGGTTACCACTGACCAATTGGTTAACAACTGAGCACTTAACCCCATGCCACCAACACTCCTTTAGAAGGATCCTAGATAGTTGAAATATGCCTGGAATATTTTATCACTTCTGCTGTTTATGATCTTGTGATTACATTCATTTCTGACATGTGGGAGAATTCACAATAACTAATAGAGCCTCTTTATAGCAATAATAACAGTTATTCATATGTTCTTTTGCTCCTTCTTAAGCATATTTCTATCAACTGAACCCTAGGATATAAGAATTAAATAGAATATTGAGTTCCATTCCTCCCTGAAAAACTAAGAATGTAGCTCACAGAGCTCATGTAATCACTTTATAAAATATGCTGCTCCTTAACAACAAAAATATTAAAAATAATTTAAAAATATTGGAAGCGACTTCTGGTTTCAGTCCCGACATGTAAACATCTTAAAAGTTACCATATTTGTTGTTAACAAAAAGATTAAAGCTAAGCAACCTGAAAATCAATAACTTTTCTTGGATCCATTGGAAAAGTGAGTTCACAGGGTGAAACATCCCCTTTAAATCTGGAAGATTAGGAATTCAGAAGTCACAGGTAAGATCTACTTCTTTGGAGCAGGAATCACTGCAGTTATAACCTGGTTGTTATTACCAAATCAATTTGCCCTCAAATTGATTGATATTAATCTTCTGTGATGTAGTGTAACTACCCAATAGAATTTTTAGGATTTATTGAATCGAACTCCTGGTCTCCCATAGAGCCACTGGATGAATTTGAACCTTAAACTTCTTGATTAGCAGCTAAATGCTTAACCATTGTGCCAATAGGTTTCCTTTATAAATGCATAATCACTAATTTGACAATTTCTCTAGGTTGACGACTGTGCTGGAGATGATGAAGTGTTGGATAAGTGTGAGAATAAGAAACTCCTGGGCATATGTGGTGTGTTTGGGGAGTAGTTACAGAATATCCTTCTCTACTTTCATTGCACTTTCCTGTAGGAATCCTACCAGATTGTCACAGTGTGAACTCAGTGAAGCTTTTAGCCTCTTCCACCTAGAAGGGGGAAGAATAATCCTTGTGAAGCTCAGCTGGAAGATTTTCCAAAACAAAAGCCTAGTCTCCAGGGGAAAGGGCTTCCCCTAAATACAAAATTTTGCCCAGCAAGGTAAAAGAAATTTTTCCCTACTTGAGCTCACTCCAACCTTTCATTGTTACGTAAGAAATCTAATGCCCAAACATTACAAGTAAAGTTACGAGGAGCTTATATTTCTCTTAAAAATAGATGCAAAAATCTTCAACAAATATTAAGAAATTAAAATCTGCAATATACGAAAAAGTATTATATATCATATATAAGTGATATTTATTCCAGGTTTGCAAATATGTCAATTCAAAATTAACATTTCAAAATCAGTGTAATCCATCATGTCAACAAGCTTATGAGGATATATTATCTGATCATATCTATTGTTGTTGTTGTTGTTATGTTCCATCTAGTCAGACCTGACTCATAGCAACCCCTTCTTCAGTTTCCAAGGCGGTATCACTATGGAAGTAGATTGCCCAACCTTCCTTCTGAGGATTGGCTGGTGGGTTTGAACCACCCACCTTCTGGTTAGCAGTCAAGTGCCTTAGGCACTATGCTACCAGAGCTCCCATCAATGTAAGTAGTATACCAATATTGCTTTACATAACTAAAGAATTATTAAATTTTCTCATTAAAAATAGACAAAAAAATGATTAGCTAGATAAGTTAGTGTAGGCTAACGAAGTTTTTTCTAAATAAAGGTTTAATGGCATTATTTTTGGTTTAAATAGATTCTCTAAGGAAATTGACAAGGGATTTTTAAAGAAAGCTTCCAGATTGATTTTTACAACCTTGAAGATTTGGAAACTTTTAGCAAAGTTTGGAAACTTTTAGCAACCACAGCAAGGACAGAGCATCTTCTAACCTCCTGTAACTTCACAAGAAGACAGAATCATCATTAGCAGCCCAAGACTTATTCCTATGAGACCAGACATGTGGCCTTTCAGCCTTTTATCAATTCTGACACCAACCCTCATTCCCACAGCACTCATTACTTCTCTGCTGGGTTCAATAATATGTTGCAATGGCCATGCAGAGCTCACAGACAACACTCATGATTATGGGTTTATTAGGGAAATCCAAAAACAAAACCAAACTCACTACCGTAGAGTCAATTCTGACCCATAGCAACCCCTCCATGGGTTTCCGAGGCAGTATCTCCACAGAAGTAGATTGCCCAATCTTTCTCCCAAGGAATGGCTGGTGGGTTTGAACTACCAGCCTTCTGGTTAGCAGTCAAATGCCTTAAGCACTATGTCACCAAAGCTGCAATTCAGGTTCACGAATGTGCTCAGGATAAAAATCTTTGATCAAGACAGTTTCCCCTCTGCTGTCCCCTCAGAAATACCTCTTTGGCCTTTAGCCTTTTGCCTGGCTGCTGCCCTGCTTGGGCAAGTGTTACAAAGCTCTTTTAGCTTTGCTGATAGATACACTTAAGTGCACCCAACTCCTGCAGCAAACCCAAGGGCTCTCGGCTTTTTCACTCCATTGGCCAGGTAATCCGGCTGTTCTATCTTGTGTCTCTTGGTACCACTGCCTCTATCTCTCTGCTGTGACACACCTCTGCTAGTGCATCTCTCTGTCAGTGCATCTCTCTGCTGGATATCTCTTAGCCAGGGAGGTCCACTCCTTATATATTCTGTGAAACTGGGTGTTATGCGATTTGGACAATGTGCTTACACCATATAAAATCTTTAATCATATTTGCCACTACTGCTATCATTGTTCTTCATGATGCTACTGAGGTTGCTGGCAGAGGCTGGAGGAAAACACGGAGGCAGCAGGCAACAGAGAGGAGTGAGAGGAAAAGAGTGAGAAGGGAGCAGAATGTAGCCAGCCCTTCATGCTGTCATCTGCCTTCTTGCTATACAAAGCCCAAGAACCTTCACCAAGAGCCATGTCTTCTGCCTCACCTTCCTGTATACCACTTGTGGTCCAGGGTTGCCAGAGTATTATTGATCTGGAGTCTTCAAAACCATTGATGGGAAATAATAAGCAAAATAAGAAAAAGCTACTTTCCCTTTAAAAAAAAAAAAAAAAGCTTTATAGGATCACGTAGGTGTATGTGGTTGAACATTACAATGATGTTAAGCAAAGATGGTAAGCCATGAATAGCTGATCCTTGCTTTATATCCTAGTAATGTCTGAATGTGTACATATATATATATATATATATAGTTGTTGTTATATGCCATCGAGTCAGCCCCAACTCATAGCGAACCCTCCTTGGGTTTTGAGGCAGTATCGCTATGGAAGTAGATTGCCCCATCTTCCTTCCGAGGAGTAACTACAAATATATAGATATATATAGATATATAAATATATATATCCCCAAACTAACATTATAACCAACTGCTTTATTTAACTAATGTCTCAGAAATAGTGTTGGTATTGAGAAAATGGCATTATTAATTTCAAAATGTACTTTTTTGCATTCATTAAAACAATTTCTTTGGGTTTTTCTATGTGCTCTTCATTGTGTTATGGTCTATAAAGATGAATAAATACCTTTCATGCAGAATATTTAGTGTCTTCTTTTGAGTACATTATTATGGAACAAAAATGGAGTACATTACTATGGAAAAAAATGTGTTACATTTCAAACACATGTCATATAACCTTCTTAATTAAAAATGTATTATTTGCAGCAAAATCTATTTTGTTTCACATTATCATATCCAAAACTTTAGTAACCAAATTTGTACATAAAGCTTGACAGATGGAGTACATAAATTTCATCCAGCAATCAATAATTTGCAATAAGTACTTAAGAGGTCTAACACATTGAACAGCCTTGATTCCAGTTTCAGAATGTCTATTTCTATGTGAACAAAATCTTTGTAATATGCTGTTTTAATATTTGCTGAGATTAAGAATACATTTGCTTCTAAATGGCTCAATCAGGTTTTTTTAAGTGAAAACTTTGGTTTTATGATTTTTCCAAATTTATAAAATACATATTTAATACTGTATAGAATATTTCAACAGGCAAAAAGTCATTAAAAAGCCTGGTGCTGAATTTTAGAACAAATGGTTTAGTACTATAATTTAGTCCTTTTGCAAATGAAAAATAAAGTAATTTTGCTTTGCTTGGCAAGATTAATCCTCTTTGTGTTAAATGTTTATGTCTGAAACTGAAAAATATAATTTGCATTTACCATTCATTGCCTCAGGATATTATAATTGCATTTGTATATCTACTTCAAACTTTATGAATATATTTTCTGCTTAATAACATCATTGCACCAGTTGGCATATTTTAATGTAATGTAATTGTTGCAAGGAAAAAAAAATAACTGATATTGCCAAAAGTTATTCTGAGTCACTATAACTGTTGGTAAATTAACACATCTTTTTTCCTATGCATGTAATATATTTGGGAAATCTAGGTTTTTAATTCATTAACATTCAATAACTTACATGTGATGTACACAAATCCCATTCTCTTATAATCAACTTTTGGTCTTGTTGGACAAATTATCCTAAGCTATTGAAGAAATAATTGTATCTTTCAATCATTTTAAAAAAAGGTAATTTGACTCAATAGGATAGAATAAAGAGTACGATGAATTAACTTTTAAAGGATACACTTCATATTTGAATGGGAACAGTTTTGATAGAAAATTATTACTATAATTAATTACATTATTTTACTTATTCATAAAATTCAATTCAGAACAGAAAAATGCCTTTGAATGTTGAGAATAAATTTATTTTAATGGTTTGTTCCTTTTTACCCAAAATTTCCTTAAAATGTTCTCATTATTTCTATGGATTTCATCTTTCTTGTTTCTTCTTTCCATGGTAAATAGAAACAGTGAAAGAATGATGACACCTAGCCACTAAACTTGTTTTTTTCTGAGCTTGCTTGGTGGTGGTTTCCACTCTTCACTGCTGATCAATTTTAAGATAAGTGTCCTGTTTCTATAGCTTGTAGCAAAATAGAGAGTTTCAGCAAAATGGAATTAGGAAAAGAAGACAAGTTGTTCATAAGAGCAAAAAGCAAGGAATGAGAACACATTTTCTCTTCTCATTTCTTCCATTGCTAAATGCTAATTTATGAATTTCTTTGTCCACAATCACTTCTAGAGAGGGGAAAACTGAAAAAATAAAACATTGAACTCTTGTAGGAAAAAACATGCTTCTAGTTTAGAAGAAAAAGTTTCTATGTGTGAGTATGTGCACAGTGCATATACAAAGATATATTTGTTGTGTCCGTAAATGTACCATCCTCATGGCTCAGTTATAATTTTTCCTGTCCCATGTTGTGAGATGGATTGACATTTTAAAGCTCACAAGGAATCTCCAGTTGCTGACATTCTGACTGATTCAAGCAGATAAAAACACTAACATTTATAATTCTACTGTGACAGAAATCAAGGAGCTCTGGTGGCATAGTGCCTAAGACATTTGACTGCTAACCAGAAGGCTGGCAGTTCAAACCCACCAGCCACGCCTTGGAAGCAAGGTTGGGCAATCTACTTCTGTAGTGATATCACCTCAGAAACCCAAGAATAATTCTTTGTGATTCAGGTCCGGCTCGATGGCAGTGGGTGAGTGACAGAAACTTATTAATTGAGTCTTCATTAATATAATAATAGGAAAGAATGCATGATATATGGAACTAATTGAAGTCAACTTCTTTTTCTATCTGTTAAACAGAATACCTGGCAGGAAAAAAAAAAGCAAAATATGTTATCCTACTGATTTTGCATTTTGTTTAACATAATGAAGGCATGAATTAACATAAAATTTTGTTTGAATGCATAAAATGCACCAACAATAATTTACTATGGCAATATATATTTGTGCAGATTAGACATGACAGGAAATTCATTATTAACCTACATTTTGCTTAATCTAAATTATCCTTTATCTACCTATTCCTAGGATATGCAGGGGTTTTATAACCATGTAACTACTTTGGATTACAGGAAATATAAGGATAGCCACCACATACTCTTTCTTTCCAAAATACACATGGGCATATATGTTTATAAAGACATGTTTGTAGTTTCAAATACTTCACAGAACTACTGAAAATCATGCAAATATCTTGTAATTTAAACTATAAATAGAGGTTATTTTCAAAAACAACCATCACATCTAACCCAAAAGTATATCCATTCTTTTCTGTCCTTTGTGTTATTTATTAAGTAGAATAAAACACACACAGAGATGCCCACACAAAGAAAAATAGCTAATGGTTAAATGGCATACATACATACACAAGCACACACACACATATATTTCCATCACTTGTCTGTCACTTTGTCTTACTTCAGTGGCTTGTGTCTTGCTGGGAAGCCAGTATCTCAAATATTAGCAGCATCACCCAAGGTGACCAGGTTTCAGCAGAGCTTCGAGACTAAGACAGACTTGGTAAAAAGAAGGAGCTAGTCACTTCTGAAAAAATTGGCCCCTGAAAACCTTACGAATGGTGGTTAAACACTGATATATACTGAAAAACTTTAAAAAGAACAGTGAAACATTGATATAGTGCAGGAAGATGAGCCCCTAAGGTTAGAAGGCACCCAAAATGCAACTGGAGAAGAGCTGTGTCCTCAAAGTAAAGTTAAACTTAATGACGTGGATGGAATTAAACTTTTGGGACCTTTAGTTACTGATGGGGTATGACTAAAAATGGGAAGAAACAGCTGCAAACATTCACTAATAATTGGAACAAGGAATGTATGAAGTATGAATCTAAGAAAATTGGGAGTTGTAAAAAATGAAATGGAACTAATAAAGAGTGACATCCTAGGCATTCATGAGCTGAATTGTTTGAGATTATCATTTTGAATCAGACAATCATGAGGTTTACTATGCCAGGAATGATACAAGAAGAATGGCATTGCAATCATCATCAAAAAGAATGCTTCAAGATCTATCCTGAAGTACAATGCTGTCAGTAATAGGATAACATCCATACTCCTACAAGAAGGACCAGTTAATACTACTATTACTCAAATTTATGCACCAACAATTAAGCCAAAAATGAAGAAATTTATTAATTTTACCAACTTCTGCAGTCTGAAAGTGACAAAATATTCAGTCAATGCATATCGATAGTTACTGGTGATTGGAATGTGAATGTTGGAAACAAAGAAAAATCATTGGTAGATGGAAAATATGGCCTTGATGATAGATATGAAGCTGGGAATCACCTGACAGAATTTTGCAAGGCCAAAAATTTATTCATTACAAATACTTTTTCTCAACAACATAAATGGTGGCTATACATGTGGACCTTGTCAGATGTAATACACAGGAATCAAACTGACTACATCTGTGGAAAGAGATGAAGGAGACACTCAATGACTTCAGTCAAAATCAGACCAGGAGCTTGCTGTAGAAGAGATCATCAATTGCTCATATGAAAGCTCAAATTGAAGTTGGAGAAAATTAAAACAAGTCCACAGAGTGAATATACAGCCTTGTTTATATCCCACGTGATATAGACTAGGGAGCTCTTGTAGCATAGTGCCAAAGGCACTTGAACGCTAACCAGAAGGCTGGCAGTTCAAACCCACCAGCCTCTCCTCAGAAGGAAGTTTGGGCAATCTACTTCTGTACTGATGTTGTTGTTGTTGTTGTTATGTGCCGTCGAGTCATACCTGACTCATAGCGACCCCTCCTTGGGTTTCCGAGGCAGTATCACTACGGAAGTAGGATTGCCCAACCTTCCTTCTGAGGAGTGGCTGGTGGGTTTGAACCGCCAGCCATCTGGTTAGCAGGCAAGTGTCTTAGCCACTATGCTATCTGTAGTGATACTGCCTTGGAAATCCAAGGAGGGGTTGCTATGAGTTGGGTCCAACTCAATGGCACATAGCAGCAACAACGATATAGACTTGATTCATTGTACATAGTGAGATGACATCAAGAATATCATACACAAAGAAAGTAAAAGGTCATTAAAAAGACAGGAAAGGAACAAAAGACCAAAATGGACATCAGAAGAGATTCTGAAACTTGCTCTTATATGGAGAATAGTTAAAGTGAGTGGAAGAAATGATGAAGTAAAAGCTGAACAGAAGAATTCAAAGGACAGCTGAATGAAACAAAGTAAAATGTTATAATGAAATGTGCAAAGACCTGACATTTGAAAACAGAAGAGAACACACTTGGTATTTCTCAAGCTGAAAAACTGAAGAAAAATTCAATCCTGAAATTGCAATATTGAAGGATTCTATGGGGAAAATATTGAATGATGCAGGAATCATCAAAAGAAGATGGAAGTTGCACCCAAAGCACAATAAAATTAAAAAAAAAAAAAAGATGGAAGGAAATCACGGAGTCACTATATGAAAAAGAATCAGTCACCATTCAAACTTTTCATGAGGTAGTATATGATCCATAACCAATCGTACTAAAAGAAGAAACCCAAGCTTCACTGAAGGAACTGACCAAAACAAGGCTACAGGAATTGATGGAATACCATTGAGATGTTTCCATAAATGATGCAGCACTGGAGGGTCTTACTCTTTTATGCCAAGAAATTTGGAAGACAGCTCCTTGGGTTACCAATGGGAAGACATCAATATTTGCATCCATTCCAAAGAAAGGTGATCTCATGGAATGTGGAGATTATTGAACAACATCATTACTATCACATGCAAGTAAAATTTTGCTCAACGTAATTAAAAAATGGTTGCAGCAATACATCAACAGGGAACTACCAGAAATTCAAGATGGATTTGAAAGAGCCCGTGGAAAAAGAGATTTCATTTGCTGAGGTCAGATGGATCTTGGCTCAAAGCAAAGAATACCAGAAAGATGTTTACCTGAATTTTATTAACTATGCAATGTCATTTGACTGTGTGGTTATAAAAAAATTATGTTTAACACTTCAAAGAGTGGGAATTCCAGAACAGTTCATTGAACTCTTGAGGAACCTGTACATAGACCAGGAGGCTGTCATTCAAACAGACAAAGGGGATACTTCATGGTTTGTAATAAGGAAAGGTGTGTGTCAGAGTGCTATTCTTTCACCATACTTATCCATACGGTATGCTGAGCTAATAATTCAAGAAGCTGGACTATATGAAGAACACAGCAACAGGTTTGGAGCAAGACTCTGTAAAAACCTGCCATTTGCAGATGACACAACCTTGCTCACTGAAAGTGAATATGACTTGAAGTACTAACTGATGAAGATTAAAGCTATAATCTTCAGTATGGATTGCATCTCAACACAAAATTAAAAAAAATAATAATAAATTCTTACAATTGGACCAATAAGCAATATCATGATAAATGGAGAAAACAATGAAGTTGTCAAGGATTTTATTTTACTAGGATCCATATTCAAAATCTATGGAAGTATCAGTCAAGAAATCAAGCATCATATTGAACCGGGAAAATCTTCTGTGAAAGAGTAAAATATTAAGGTATAAAGATGTGACTTTGAAGACTAAGGTGCACCTAACTCAAGACATGGCATTTTCAATTACCTTATATGTATGTGAAAGTTGAACAATGAAAAAGAGTTGTACATAGGGTCACTATGAATAAGAGCTGACTTGATGGCAACTAACTACACACACAAACACACACACACACTCACACACGTCATTGTTCAACATAGTGTGTGTTATACCATAACCTGAAAAATAAATCAAGATACTGACACATTGCTAGAGTCTCAATCTGTCTTTAGTAAACATTATTAGTCCAACATCATATCATATGGCAAAAATTCCAAACAGGATAAGGTCACTCAGGTTTGCAACAGGCTTCCCACAGATCTTGTTGGGTTCACAAAGCAGAAGTTGTCCTGGCTTCTTGGGGGAATCTGGTATAATTGAACTAAGAGAAAATTTTCATCATTTGCTGAGTCTCTTTTTAGATGTGTATATAATTTTTTGATTTTTCCTCTTTCTATAACTCATTTATTCATTTATTTACCCTTATCTACTCTTTTTCCTTTGTTCTATTTATACACAATCTTTTCCACCTTAGAAGGGACATTAGGTTTGACCACTGTACTAGTGTAGATTATCAGCTGTAATATTAATCCAGTAAATAAATGCCAGACCTTCAGTCCAATCACATTCATAGTTAGTTTCTTGCTTAAGCATCATTCCTGCTTCCATTATGCACATTTGAAACCCTGGTCATGGAATCACTACATTAAATATGAAAAACAAGAATGTTGTGATATGGTGGAGGGTGGGTAGAAGGAAAAAAAAAAAATTAAAGTGATATGGGGAGGAATCATCTAGCCATACCAGCATTCTCCCATCAAATTAATTTCTTTACCCACACCTCCAAAACACTTTTTTTTTTTTTTTTTAATTAATATGACCTAGCCTGTTAGGAAAAAAGGATACAAACTTGAAGTAGTCAAATACATACAAAATTACAAAAAATGCAAGGAAAGCAGGTATTTTTGTATAACAAATGTCTTTCACCTACTCATTTTTCAAAGCCCATAGAATTGTACAATGCAAAGTGTGAGACCTAATGTAAACTATGGACTTCAGTTAATAATTATATGCCCACATTGGTTCATCAGGTATAACAAATATACTTCATTAATGTAAGACATTAAAAATAGGAGAAACTATGTGCAAGGGGTGAAAAGATATATGGGTACACTGTACTTCCTGTGTAATATTTTTGTAAAACTAAAACCGAGGTAGAAAATAAAGTATATTAAAATATATATTTTCAATAAATTTTTAAAAAATGTGTAAGGTAAGAGTATAAACGTTTACACTCTTGGGAAAATAAACTCATTGCCATTGAGTTGATTCTGACTTATAGTGACCCTGGCACAAGTGGTTAAGAGGTCAGATGCTAACCAAAAGCTCACCAGCTTCTCTGCAGGAAAAGATGTGAAATTCTGCTTCCATAAATATTTACAGTTCTACTCTGTACTGTAGGGTTGTTATGAGTTAAGATTGAGTCAAGGGCAGTGTATTTTTTTAAGTTTGCCAAACCCCCAAGGGATAAATTCCATTGTGATTTAATTCCTTATTCCAAACCAAAACCGAACCCACTGCCATCTAGTTAATTCTGACTCATAGTGGCCCATACTGGGTTTACAAGGCAATAAATCTTTACGATGTAAAACGGATATAGATTGCCCCATATTCCTCCTGTGGAGCTGCTAGTAGTTTTGAACCATCAACCTTCTAGTTAGTAGTAAATTGCTCTAGGCACTGTACCACTCCTTAATTCATTAGTAGAGCAGTTCATATAAAATAACAGTGGGGAAAGAGAGAAGGTATATCACAAAAAACAAGGAGATGTGTAATGATAAAAAATTCATGATTACATTTTATTTGGAATAAAACATACCAATAATGAAAAAAAAAAAAAAAAACCTCATTTTGTGGATACATAACTTATATTTTGAAACTTTGTTATTATTTTATTGTTATTTATTTTATATACATTTACTAACCTTTTGCTTTATGTTAGCAGAGATACTATATCAATCACCTGTAAATGTGTTTTAATATGTATATGTATATTTTTATGTTTAATACTGATAGTAATTCACTGTGAATAATGACTACATTTAAATATAGACTTATTTCAAATTTTATCATAGTCCAATTCTGTGTATTAATTTATAACCGAGTATAGCAGTATTTCTCTCTTTTTTTTAATATTCACAAAGTATTTTATATGCCTTTCCAAATAGTTGTTCTCTTTCAATCTCTCTCTCTCTCTCTCTCTCTTTCTTTCTCTCTCTCTCTCCCTTTCTTTGTTCTCCTGCCCAGGCTTCCCACAGTATTATTTATTCATTTCTACTTTGTATCATTTCTTGGTTAATTACTGATTTCTTTCTTCTTTCATACCTTTGTTATCTTTTTCTAATTTGTTTAAATTCACTTTTATTTCTCTTTTCCTTCCTTCCAGAAATGAAGACTATTCATTTTTCACTATTTTTCTGTTTTCTAATGTATATTTTGGAGCTCTGGTGGCATAGTGCCTAAGGCATTTGACTGCTAACCAGAAGACTGGCCATTCAAACTCATCAGCAGATCCATGGAAGGCATATGGGGCAATCTATTTCCATAAAGACTTACCACCTTGGAAACCCAATGGGGGTCACTGTGAGTCATAATTGATTCCATGGAAGTGATTTTTTTTTTCTTTTTGCTGGTATGTTGTTGTTATTTGCCATAGAGTCAGACCCAACTCATAACAACCCCTCCTTGGGTTTCTGAGGCAGTATCACTCTGGAAGTAGATTGACCAACTTCCTTCTGAGGAGTGGCTGGTGAGTTTGAATCGTTGCCTTCTGGTTAGCAGTCAAGTGCCTTAGGCACTATGCTACCAGAGCTCCTTTTGATAGTATAGTGGTTAGGTATTTAGCTGCTAATCAAAAAGTTGGAATAAAGGTGAGATGGTCAGCTTCAGTAAAGATTTACAAGCTTGGAATCCCAATGTGGGTCTCTCTGAATCAGAATCCACTCTATGACAATGAATTATTTTTGTTTGTTTTTGGAATATATACTTTAAGGTTCTAAATATTTCCTGTGGCATTACTAAGGTGTTAGAGTAGAAGCAGACTAAACCAAGTAACTCTGTCAAAGGTAGAAATATCAAAATGACTGTCTACAAAATTTCTGTGTCATGTTTCAGCAGAAATGTATTATTATTTTATTAAAATATTCCTATAGTTAATTATAAAACATTTGCCATACAAAACAAAAAACTTATGCTAATTTACTTTTTGCACCTTCTAATACACTCTGGTCAAAGCTATTATTATTTACCTAATTACAATGACACTTTGAATCATGTGACTTTGTCTGCATATGTTCAAAGCATGTGCTGTTGATTTTGTTGATGTCAGTGCTTTTATAGTCACTGATTTTGTCAAATTTTCTGGTGTTTTAGCTACAATATTGTGGTAGTTAGTATTTGTGAACCTACATCAATACGTTTTATGGAAATTATATGGTAATTAAAGGAAAGAAAGAAGAAAAATCAAAAAAGCCTTCTACCCAGTTCCTAATAATGTTATAAATAATTTAGAACAATTTTAAAAAAGAATTTTGTTAAATATCAGGCTTCAATAATTTATAATGATATTTATCATGTATTATTCTATGACTAAAACTTATAATAAACATTACTAAGTGTTCTGTATTGTCTGGTATTGGAGGAGGTCAGCATGAGAGAATGATACCATGAGGTACTGCATTTGATGATGTCAACCCTCATGACAACACTGAAATTTCCGTAAGTAACACTTATTTGTATCTCCAGGATTGTGGAGTTTGTGCTGCTGTTGTCAATACTTGCACAATTTTCATTAATTTTATTATGATTCTTTCTTAATTAGCTCATAAATTACTTAAAAGGCATTTTTTCTCTTCTACACATATAGTATTTTAAAATGTATGTTGCAATGCTGCTATAAAGCAGGGTAAAGTTAATGCATTATAGGTATATATACTGACATAGATAAATATCACAATGTAACATGGAATCAAAAGTCAAGTCATAGAAGAATACATTTGAAGATACCACTAGTATTTGTTAATATGTAGGCTATGTTTATGTGACAAAAATATTCAAATTACAGTAGTTTAAACAAGATAGAAATATATACCTTAGTACTAGTGCAAGAGGGAGCTCTGGTGGCATAGTGCCTAAGGCATTTGACTGCTAATGAGAAGGCTAGCTGTTCAAACCCATCAGCCACTCCTCGGGAGGAAAATTGAACAATCTATTTTCATAGAGATACTGCCTCAAAAACACAAGGAGGGGTTGCTATGAGTCAAATCGACTCAATAGCAGTGAATTTGGTTTTCAGTTTAGTTCGGAGAAATAGCCCTGGTGGCACAAAAGCTAAGTTCTCAGCTGCTAACTAATACACAGGTAGGCAGTTTGGACCCACCCAGTAACTCCAATGAAGAAAGACTTGGAAATATTCTTCCATAAAGATTATAGCTTAAAAAATCCTATATGACATGCTACTCTATAATGTGGTGTCATTATGTGTCAAAAATTGCCTGGATGGCCCCTGTCTTAGTTCTCTGTAGTGTTTAGTTCTGTATAGTTATGTTAGTGTTGCTATAACAGAAGTATCAAAAGTGGATGGCTTTAACAAAGAGAAATTTGTTCTTTTACAGTTTAGGAGTCTAGAAGTCTGAGCTCAGAGTGCCAGCTCTAGGGGAAAACTAGACTAGAAGTCTGAGTCTAGAATGCTGGCTCTATGAGCTGGATGGAGATCTTGGCCTTTGCTTCTTCCTCTTGCTCCTGATCCACTGGAGCAAGCTGGAGGCTTCTCATAACTCATACAACTTCTGGCTGCTAAGGTTGACAAACCTAGTATCATTAACCCCAGGAAGTAGTTAGGATTTACAGCACAGCACAAAATGGGGGATTATCACACAATACTGGAAATTATGGCCTGTTGAAGTTAACACGTATTTTTGAAGGACACAGTTCAATCCACAACACCCCTCAACATACACCCAAACACATACGCATGAAAATTCCCATGTAAAATGGCACAATCCCAGATCGTTAGCCAATATGGCAGACCACTGGTTCAAGTCCAGAAACTGGAGCTGAGGATGAGCTAGATGTAGGACGAAGATCCAGCAGAAAGACAGAATGTTCCCGAGATGCCCATACATATACTGGAAGCAAGCTACACTCTTGAGTAAACTTCCTTTCAACTGAGTGGCTGCTCATAGAATGTCTCACCATGGGGGTGATTACATTATTTTCAGATCTCACCATAGGGAATGATTACATCACAAGTGCTTAAACACTTTGAATCATGGTCTAGCCAAGTTAACAGAGAACCTTAACTATCACAAAACCCAAAAACAGCAATAGTTCAGAGTGGCATTGCACTTTGAAATTATTCTTCCAAATTGCTATTCCTCCATAACCTATGTTTTTCAGACTTTCTTTATGCAACTTCAGTGGGGAAATGATGAGACAACAAGTAGAGTGAGTAATTTTCTTTTAAGAAGTGATGATGTAAGTCCCACTAGTAGTATGGGAAAATGGCAAATGTGGTCCCTGTGTTCTCACCAATGGGAATTTTCATGCGTATGTGTTTGGGTGTATGTTGAGGGGTGTTGTGGATTGAACTGTGTCCTTCAAAAATACGTGTTAACTTCAACAGGCCATAATTTCCAGTATTGTGTGATAATCCCCCATTTTGTGCTGTGCTGTAAATCCTAACTACTTCCTGGGGTTAATGAGACAGAATAAGGTTATGTTAAAAAGGATTAGATTATCTTCTTATGTTAATGAGGCAGAATTAGAGGGATAGTGCATCACCCTTACTTAAGTCACTACTCTTACTCAGGTCACACATGTGATCCCATGTAACGGGAATTTTCCTGGAGGATGGCCTGCATAATGTTCTATTTCATAAGACATAAAAGGACGCCTTTTAAAGATACAGGGACCTCAGTACCATCAAGAAAGAAGAGGCTGGAGCAGAGCATGTCTTCTCCAAGACCCAAGAGAAGATTCATGTCTAGACAATTGGAGATCTCCAAGGAATGCTTGGCCCACATATTTACAAAGGAGACAAAGACCTTCAGTGTACAAAGAATGACAGAAAGTGAAAACTTTCTGTTAGAACTGGCACACCAAATTTGGATTTCTAGCCTCCTAGGAGCTCTGGTAGCATAGTGCCTAAGGCATTTGACTA
>NW_006922539.1:92966-97682 GCF_000298275.1 Orycteropus afer afer
GAGATGGATTGATACGGTGGCTGCGATGATGGGCTCAAGTATAGCAGGGATTGCGGGGCTGGCGCGGGATGGGGCAGTGTTTCTTTCTGCTGTGCATGGGGTCACTATGAGTCGGAAATGACTCAACGGCACTTAACAACAACAACATATATATATATAAAATTTTGAATTTTGTTCCACATTGTTCTTCCACTCTATCCAGGATCTCCTACGTAGATCCCCCCCCCCAAGTTGTTGACAGTGGTAGCCGGGTACCATCTAGTTCTTCTTGTCTCATAGTCATATAGGTTGAGGATTCAATGATATACCAGTCATTTGGACTAATTGTTTCCATGAATCTTTGATTTTCTTTATTTTTCTTTGCTCTGGATGCAGAGAGACACATTGTTGCATCTAGATGGTCACTTGCAAGCTTTTAAGATCTCAGTTGCTACTTGCCAAAGTAGGATGTGGAACAAAGTTTTGTGTAGTATGTTATGCCAATTGAGCTTGATACACCCTCCAATTATGGCCCCAATCCCACAAGTCCAACTACTTGCTCCCTCTGGGTAGCTGACTGTGGCCAAGAAGTGACTACCAACTTGTCCCTCATCAGCTCTCCTATATACCTGGGAATTTTTACAGAACATACAAATGCACTTGTAGAAGAAACATTGTCTGCCAACCCTATTCATGGTCATAGACACACTCCCCCCAGTATAGACATACCTCATCGTTCATCTTGTCCACCCATCTATCTACCTCTATGTCAACATTTGCCCTCACTGACAATTCAATACTGTATGTGCAAAAAGGTTTATCTTTGTTGTCTGTACCCCCATGTACCTCTGTATATCTTCCACTTCCTCAATCCCACCACGTTGATCACTCACATTTGATACACTGCCCTTCCCTTCACCCAAATCAATACTTGGTAAGACAATGAACTTTTATTTCTTAAAGCCACATATGTTCAGCATTTCTGTTATAGCAGAACTAGATAACTAAGACATGGAGACAAAAATGTTACCTACTTTATAGGTATTTAGAGATGAGTTCATTTTTACATTTAAATCAATATTTTTTTGTTTTTAGGTGCTCTCTAGTGGGCTCTGACTCATAGTAACCCTATATACACCAGAACAAAACACAACCCAGTCATGCACCATCCTCACCATCCTTGCTATACTTCAGCCCATCTTTGCAGTCACTGTGTCCATCTATCTTGTTGAGTGTTTTCCTCTTTTTCACTGATCCTGCATTTTACCAAGCATGATATCCTTCCCCAGGCAATGGTCCCTTCTGACAACATGACGAAAATGATGAAATTCATTCTTCCAAGGACCATTCAGGCTGCATGACTTCCAGGACAGATTTGTTCATTCTGGTATTTTCAGTGTTCTCCACCGACACTACAATTTAAAGGTCTCAACTCTTCCTTGATCCTTCTTATTCATTGTTGAGTTTTCATATGCTTGTCTGGCAATTGAAAATACCACAGCTTAAGTTAGGCACACCTTAGCCTTCAAAGTGACATCTTTGCTCTTCAACACTAAATAGGTCTTTTGCAGAAGATTTGCCAGTGCAATATAAAGTTTGATTTCTTGACTGCTGCTTCCGTGAGTGTTGATTGTGGATAGAAGTAAAATGAAATCCCCAATAACTTCAATCTTGTCTCCTTTTATCATGGTATTGCTTATTGGTCCAGTTGTGAGGATTTTTCTTTTCTTCATTTTGAGGTGTAATCCATACTGTGGACTGCAGTCTTTAATCTTCATCAATATGTGCCTCAATCATCTTCACTTTCAGCAAGCAAGGTTGTGTCATCTGCATATCAAAATTGTTAATGAACCTCCCTTTAATCCTGAAGGTATGTTCTTCTTCATATAGTCCAACTTCTCATATTATTTGCTCAGTATACAGACTGCATAAGTGTGTTAAAAGGATACACCCCTGACACACATCCTTCCTCATTTTAACTCATGCAGTATCTCCTTGTTCTTTTCAAATGACAGCCTCCTGGTCTATATACAGTTTTCTCATGAGCACAGTTAAGTGTTCTGGAATCCACATTCTTCACAAAAGTATCCATAATTTGTTACAATACACACAAATGAATGCCTTGGCATAGTCAATAAAACTCAACTAAATATCTTTTTGGTATTCTTTGCTTTCAGACAAGATTCACCTGATATCAGCAATGATATACATCTTTCCACATCCTCTTCTGAATCCAGCTAGCTTTTCTGGAAGTTCCCTGAAAATGTACTGCTGCAACCATTTTTTTTTTCTTTTTTTTTTTAATTCTCTTCAGCAAAATTTTGTCTTTGTGGGATATTAATTATATTGTTTGATAATTTTCACATTCTGTTGGATCATTTTTCTTTGGAATGGACATAAATATTGATCTTTTACAATCAGTTGGCCAGATAGCTGTCCCCTAAATTACTTGGTGAAGACACACTTCATCCATTTGTGAAACATCTCAATGGGTATTCCATCAATTCCTGCAGCCTTGTTTTTAGCCAATAGCTTCAGTGCAGCTTCAACATCCTTGTTCAGGACTATTGGTTCTCGATAACATGCCACCTCCTGAAATACTTGAACATCGGTGGATTGTTTTTGTTACTGTGACTCTGTATTCCTTCCATCTTCTTTTGTTGCTTCCTGCATCATTCAATATTTTGCCCATAGAATTCCTAAATATGACAACCCAAGGTTGAACTTTTTCTTTGGTTTTTCAGCATGAGAAATGCCAGACATGTTCTTCCCTTTTGGTTTTCTAGCTTCAGGTCTTTGCACATTTCCTTATAATAATTGATTTTTTCTTCCTGAGTCACTCTTTGAAATATTTTGTTCGGTTCTTTTATCTTGTCATTTCTTCCATTCACTTTAGCTATTTTCTTTTCAAGAACAAGTTTTAGAGTCTCTTCTGATACCCATTTTGATCATTTCTTCCTTTCTTATCTTTTTTTTGACATTTTGCTTTCTTCATGTTTGATGTTCTTGATGTCATCCCACAAATCATCTGGTTTTCAGTCACTTGTGTTCAAAGCATCAAATTTATTCTTTAGATAGTCTCTATATTCAGGTGTGATGTAATCAAGTTCATATTTTGGCTCTTGTGTATTTGCTTTAATTGCCTTCAGCCTCAACTTCAACTTGCATTTGAGTAAGTGATGGTCCACTCCACAGTTGCTCCTGGTCTTATTTTGGCTGAAGTTATTGAGCAATATCTAGCAGTTAGGAAATACCAAATCTGTATTAACCATTAATAGTAGTATAGCTATATCAGAGTTTGTATATTTGTATTTTGATTAAGGGGAAAAAACAAACAAACTGACCTGTTGCCATTGAGTTGATTCTGCCTCATAGTGTCTATATAGGATAGCGTAGAAGCTGCATAGCAATTCTAAAGCTGAACATTTTATGGAAGCAGATGGCCAAATTTTGTCCTACAGAGTAGCTGGTGTGTTCAAACTGTCAACCATTTGTTTAACAACTGAGTGCTTAACCATTGTGTCACTGGGGAAACTCAAACATCATTTTTAATTTTTTTTTTCAGTTTTTCCATCTGTCTTAGCTGCCCAGTGCTGCTATAACAGACATACTATATGTGAATGTCTGTAACAAACAAAAATTTGTTCTCTCACAGTTTAAGAGGCTAGAAGTCTGAATTCAGCATGCTATCCCTAGGGGAAGCTTTCTCTTTCTATTGGCTCTGGAGAAAGATCTTTATCTTATTCCATTATCTGTGGGCCCAGTGTTCCTTGGAGATCTTCATGTGTCTTAGCATCAATCTTCCCCTGAATCTAGACAGGTCTGACACAGGGACTCAGGTTGAAAGGCTGCTTCAAGATCTTCTTTCTAGGTGGTACTGAGGTTCCTCTTCTCTCACACTTCTCTCTCCTTTTATCTCTTGTACAATAAAAGGTGATGCAGGTCACACCCCAGGGAAACACTTTTTGTAGGGGATCAAGGCTGTAACCTGAGTAACAGTGTTGCTTTCACTTCTAATCCTCTTACAATTGATTGGCTGGTCACAACAAATCACATCATGGAAGATGATGATAACATCATTCATTATGTATCTGTCAATTTACATATTACATAATTGTAAACTAATGAAAATCATGGCCCAGAAAAATTGCTACATATTTTGGGCAGCACAGTTCAATCCATGACACCATCTAATGGGCAAAGATTTTAATTTAGCGTATATTTAACTTATATTTTCTTACTATAAGGTGAGGACAAATTCATAAATAAAATGATGTTTCCCTTCATTTTTAAAAATTCAATGTTCATATTTTTGTTTTTCTAGTTTTATTATTGCATATTCTTCTCTGAGATTGTCATTGATTAGCATAATATATAGTGAGATTTTACTTCCTATGTAGCTATCACAGATACTGCAATGAAGACCCATGATACATCTATACATTAAAGGGTTTTTACTACATTATTGAAGCAGAATATTTACTAAGTTGACTCAGATAATTCCCCAAAAATTAGGAATTCACTACTAAAATAAGCATATAAATAAAGCTTAGAAATATACATATAAAACTCAAAAACCAAACTCAGTGCCATTGAGTCAATTTCAACTCATTGTAAACCCCATTGGGTTTTCAAGGCTGTAAATCTTTACAGAAGCAGACTGACCCAGTTTTTTTCCTAGGAGCAGCTGGGGGATTTGAACTGCCAATGTTTTGGTTAGCAGCCAAATTCCTTAAC
>NW_006922539.1:98896-104441 GCF_000298275.1 Orycteropus afer afer
TGTTTTGTTTTGTTTTGTTTTGTTTTCTCATCTGGATAGTGTCTCAGCACACAGGTGTTTATTTCTACTAGGGTTTTTGTTTTGTTTTGCAGTGATTGTGTCCTTTGTTTATTTTAAATTTGAATGACCAAGATATTGGTTGTTGCTTTAGAGGCTATCCTATTTTTATTGATTTTCTTGGTAATAAACAATACTATTTAAAAGCCCAATTATTCCCATTATCTAATTTTATGTTATCATTTAATATATTATCTTCTAAAGATACTTAGCTTTCAGTTGTATTTATTATCCTCATTCATTGTTTTCTCTGTGTTAAAAATAAATTGCTTATAAGTTTTCAAATAATGATAGGATTTGATGTGAACATGCCTACTTTCTTAGTGTGCATTTACAGAGTTATGGCTTTGATATTTCTCCCTAGTTTTGTTTATGTCTTGAGTTTTAAGTACAGACACATAAGACTGAATTTCTCAGGAGCCTGAGGAGCTTGAGGAACTTATAGTACATTTGCTCAGGGCCCTGCTGTCAGCAAAGTGCCTGGTTGGAGTTTTTTGGTGTTATTTTTGTTCACTATCCTTCTCATCTTTGTCAGCACCTCTGTGTGTCACTGGCACCAAAGTGTGAAAGACCATACTTCAGGATATAAAGCATCTAACTCTGTTTTCTTCACTGTCTTCTATATATCTAGCTTCCTTTTTGCAAAAATTTGATTGTTTTTGTGGCAGCTTATCTTACAAGAGCCTACACTCCATTAGCTCCCTTCTCTACATAACTGATTTTCTTGAATTTCCAATGTATCTGGAAAATTTGTATTCTGTACTTAAAACAACTCCAACAACTCTGGGGGGGGGAACTGTATTCTTCTTTTTCCCACTTTATCTTTCTCTATTTCACAATTGATTTGTAGAAGTTTTGTCCTTATTCTGTATCTTATTTTCCTCTGTTTTATGCTTCTGTGGCACCTTTCTATCTTTGGTTGTAGAGGAACAAATGTTTTTTGTTTCTGTAAGATGAGAATTAAGAAAAAGAAAAGAATATATGTTGAATCTTTAGGATTCTCAGACAAGTGAATTCATTTAGAACAGAATTCTGAAATTAGTTGTTTCCCTACTTAGAAACTGCAATGTCAATACCATTTTAGATGGCATTCACATAATTTTCATATGTATATATGATCAATCTAGGAGTATGACTATAAGAATCATAATATTGTTTATTTAGAATGATTAAAGTTATACTCTGGATTGACAACTTTAGAGAGTTGACTATTATGGATAGACAAAAATTATAATGGATATTAATGCAAAATATATGAAACCAGGAATATATATAAGTTACTCAAACAAACCTTTGTGTGACCTTCTAATAAGAATAATGTGAAAGGTAGTTATACTGATATAAATTTGAAATGATAATATGAATATCTGAAATGATCCAATTTTTATGTTAACCAGTTATGAAACATTAAAATGACTCTAAATGGACTATTGCACTGTCTTCAGATTTTCCCTTTAAATAGTATTTTAATTAACATTTTTTGAACATATTTTAATTAACATTTTTTCTATATATGCATCTCCTATCAAAAGTAAAGAATATTTAAGCTCATAGATTATTAAGTTGAAAGTACTTTTAAAAATGAGTATTTCTCATACCATTCATCATAATGATGGAATGATGGCATGGCACAAATGAACTAATATGAACATTACTCTAATCAATAATTGAGCAAAATGTGAAGAGGAAGAGACTTTACCTTCATACCTTAGATCATGCTGTTATTCTTAGGTGCTGTAGAGTAGGCTCCAACTCATAGCAACTCTCTGCATGGTGTCACAGAAGAAAACACTGCCAGATCCTCTCAGATCATAGGAGCAAGGAATTATTTGCTATATTTAGGGGTGTATTCAGTCACCTACTGAGATGTTCATAAATATATTTATTTATTATCATTCAATTTGAACTTAAATCTGCAGTTCATCTGGAACAGCATATTGTTGTTTCACTATTGATAAATATGCTCCAATTAAGGTATTTTTAAGGAAATTCAAATATTAACATTGATCCATTTTTAGTTAAATGTTTTGTCAATCGTAAGTAAACAGTCTTTTTTTTTCTGCTTTTGCTTTTTCCTTTAACACTCTTACTTCATTTTCAGTCTGCTATCATCTTCTGAGTCTTTTGCTTGAGCTATGTCTTCCCATTTTGTTACTTGGCATTGAGGTTTGTCTTCACTTTCTCCATTTCCATGAGTCTGACTGGAATTAGTATTTTGTAAAATATGCTCATATTCTACTCTAAAAGGACATAATGATTTCCTGATCTTCCCTCTCCAAGACTTCTTTTATTCAATATATCAGTCCTTTCAGAACTAGAATATTAAGAGTCCAAAGATACTGGGATTCCACTTTTGTTTATTTCTTCTACCTTGCTTTTAATGAGTCTGTCAGGCTATACTCTGACCAGGCAATCCAGACAATTCTGTGAACAATGCTTCTTTAATTTTACTGGCCATGTAGAGTCACTTGAAGCAGCATTAAGGATAATCCTAAATAGGATGGTGCAAGCTCCCACCATGTTCTCTTACTCTGACTCTCCATCAAGTAAACAAGGTTTTCTTTTCTTTTTTCTCTTTTTTTTCCTGAGGCTTACTCTACCTAAGCCTCAGAGAAAGAATTAGAGACAATATATTTTCCATAGATTTATCCACTGAGATCATTTTGTGACATTTTCTTTTAAAAGAATTGTACAATAAGGCTTTTGATTGGTAACCAGAAGGCTGGCAATTCAAACCCACCAGCCACTCCTCAGAAGGAAGGTTGGGCAATCTACTTCCATAGTAATACTGCCTCAGAAACCCAAGGAGGGGTCAGTATGAGTCGGGTCCCACTCGGCTGCACATAACTACAACAACAGTGATACTTCCTTGGAAACCCAAGGAGGAGTTGCTATGAGTCGCATCTGACTCCACAGCAATTAGTTTTTGTTTTTGTTTTTTAATTTAATATGATAGACAATAATAAAGCAGCATATAATTGACTTGAAAATCAGTTTGTTTGTTTGCTTGTTTATTTGCTTTTTGAAAAGCATTATACATAAGGATTAACTGTGGACCAAATAGCTCTCATTTAAGACAAATTCATATATATAGATACATTGAAATCTGTTTTGTTTTACAGGTATGCCATGTTTTAGGTTCTGAAATGAATCGCTAGATCCTGATTTTAAAAGGTAACTCTTTTCTGGGTTGTGTCAAAACTCTTTCACATATTTTCAAAGAGAATTTACAATAGTAAAGAAAAAAGGTATCATCAAAAATATATGGATGTTGTGAAAGGGAACTTGGGACAAGGCCATTATTACCTGTGTAGTTTCCTGGGAAAGAAGATAAAAGATAACTATCATGTCAAGATGTAATATATTTACTCTAAAAATATGAATCTAGCTTTTCATATAAAATATATTCCATTCAATTGATTTTGTATATTCTTGAGGACAAAATGATTAAAGGTGATTATGAATTTTTATGAATAATAACCTAATTAACATTTATCATCATATCTTTGTCAAATGATTATTTCCACATGAGGAGCTGTGGTGGTATAGTGGGTAAGGTATTTGGCTGCTAACCAGAAGATCAATGGTTCAAATCCACCATCTGCTCCACAGGAAGAAAATGAGGCAATCTATTTCCACAAAGATTTACAGCCTTGGAAACGCAATGTGAGTTGCTACGAGTTGGAAATGGTCCGATGGCAGTGGGTTTGGTTTTTGGCTTCCACAAGGGAAAAAAAAATCAAGTTGCTCATGATATAGAATCTGATTTACAAACAGAAAATGACTAAATATAGAAGGTACTCTCAGAACAGAAAGAGGGTAGACAAGTGTATGTATGTTATTGTACTTAAGTGCTGAAATGAACCTAAATTCACTTTCCTGATTCTAGTACTCATGAATCTTATTTTAAATCCATGTAATTCATTTTCATAATGTAAATTTAGCTAAAGTAGCTAAACTACAAAAGGTATCATAAAATACAATGGACTAATTTTTTTATTATTATTTTTATTTTTTAATGTGATTTGGGTGAAAGTTTATAGAGCAAATTCACTTTCCATACAGCAGTTCACATACACTTTGTTTCATGACATTGACTACAATTTACCCCAATGCAACAGCTTTCGTCCACTTCCTCCTGATAAATACCTCTTCCCTGTGTCCATCCCTCCATGTACTCCTGTACCCTGAGCTGTCTCCCTGTGCATAAACAGCCCTTCTTTCTCCCATGATTGTTCTCTTCAAGGAGTGTATCTACCTCAGGTAAATGTTCAATTCATATGTTTTTCTTTTGTTTTGCTGGAAGCCACAAGTATAGGTTCAATTCCAAACCTGAAGGACAGCTAGGGGCCATAGTCTCAGTGGTTCCACCAGTCTCAATTGGACCAGCAAGCCTGGTCCTCCTTTTTTTTTTCCAAATGATTTTGAGTTTTGTTCCACATTGTTCTCCCTCTCTATCCATGATATCCTTCATCGATCCCCCTACAAGTGGTTGACAGTGGTAGCTGGGCACCATCTAGTTCTTCTGGTCTCATAGTCATATAGGCTGTGGATCACATGATGTAACAGTCACTAGGACTAATTGTTTCCATGAGTCTTTGGTTTTCTTTATTCTTCTTTGCTCTGGATGAGGAGAGACCCATCGTTGCATCTAGATGTCTACTTGAGAGCTTTTAAGATCCCAGTCACTACTTGCCCAAGTAGGAGGTGGAACAATGTTTTGTGTAGTATGTTATGCCAATTGAGCTTAATGTCCCCTGTGACTATGATCCCGAGCCCATCGGTTCAACTACTTGCTCCTTTTGGGTAGCTGGCTGTACCAAGCAGTGACTACAACCTTGTCCCTTATCAGCTCTACTATACTCCTGGAAATTCTTACAGAGCATACAAATACACTTGTAGAACCATTGTCTGACAACCTTATATATGGCCTTGGGTACACTCCCTGTTGCATATTCATACTTAATAGTTCAGCCTGTCCACCCATCCATGCACCCACATACCCATGTTTGCCTTCACTGAAAACACAGTACTATATGTGCAAAAGGGTTCATCTTTGTTGCCTGCACTTCCCATGTACCTCCCTGTGTTTTCTTCTTTCTCAGTGCTGCCATGTTGATAACTCACATTTGGTACATTGCCCTTATCTTCACCAAAGTCAATACTTGTTTCTATCTATCTAACGGTGTTCCCTCACTTCCCTTCTTACCCCAGTAACCAACAGAGAAGTTTCCTTCCACATGTAAACCTTTCCATGACTCTTACAATAATGGACTAATACAATATTTGTCTTTCTGTGATTGACTTATTTCACTCAGTATAATATCCTCCAAGTTCATTCATGTTATGCGGCGTTTTGCAGATTCTACATTATTCTTTAGCATTGCATAGTATTCCACTGTGTGTATGTACCATACTTTGGTTATCCATTCCTAAGTTGATGGACACCTAGGTCATTTTCATCTTTTGGCTATTGTAAATAGTGCTG
>NW_006922539.1:105396-106822 GCF_000298275.1 Orycteropus afer afer
ATACCAATACCAGGCAGTTTTGACTACTGTGGCTGTATAGTAGGTTTTGAGATCCAGCAGTGTGATACCTCCTACTTTGTTCTTCTTCTTCAATAGTGTTTACTTAGCCGAGGTATCTTTCCTTTCCATATAAAGGTAGTGATTGTTTTTTCCATATCCTTAAAAAATGTTGTTGGGATCTGGATTGGGATTGCATTGCATGTATAAGTCGCTTTGGGTAGAATTGACATTTTCACATTGTTCAATCTTCCTATGCACAAGCATGGTATGTTCTTTGATTTATGTATATTTCTTACGGTTTCTTGAAGTAGTTATTTAATAGTTTTCTTTGTACAGGTCCTTTGTGTCCCTGGTAAAGAAGACTAATATTTATTATAAAAAATGTTATTGGTTTTAGATACCCAAATAAATTAAAATCACCTGGATTAAACTGCAAATTTTCATACTTATTATTAACTATGGTAGTTTTAAAGAAATTAAATTCATAAAAGTCATTCAAAAATACAGTTTAATATAAGAATCATTCCAAATCATTTAGGTTCCATGGTTATAAGGGCAATTCTAATCTCCATTAATAGTACATGTTGTCATTATTAATTTTATCATTAATTACAGTCTTGGCATATTTATTATCTACTGAATAGATACAAAATGTTCAATTCCTCCCTTATGATAGATTTCTATTTGAAGGTCAAATGGTTATGTATTTGAGATGTAGTAAATTACTTAGTGTGGCTTTTCTAGCCATATGTCTTTGTAAATTCTGTGGTGGAATTTGCTGTGAGCAACTGAGGAGCACCTGATTGTAAAAGTTATCCAACTGGGATATTTTTGTTGGGCACAACACAAAGCAATGTTCTGGGAGGTTCTTGCTCTCTCTCAGGTGCTTAGAATTCTGATGTTATGATTGGTTACTTTGGCCACTCTGCCAGGCTCAAAAGCAGGGCTCCTAGAGGCAGAAGACGTCTCTCTCTGACTGCAGGTTGAGGAAGACGTGCTGCTGAAAGAGACACACATTCTGGAAAGAGACATGTGCTGCTGGAATAAAGATGCAAGAGACACGCATTGCTGAGTGAGACACCAAGGGACACTCACTGTTGGGAGAGAGACTGTGAGAGACTGTGGGCCAGGAGAGAGACTGAGCGTTTTTCCTGAACTTGAATCACAGCCTGGTGTTTCCCTAATAAACCCTGTAATCTGTGAGTTCTGTGTGGCCACTGCAGTAAATTATCGAACCCAAGAGAAAGGTGGTGGGTGCTTTGGGAGGAACAGTTGGCGAAAGTGCTGAAGGGAGGCAGCATGTCTGGCCTTGCAATAATAGGCATTGGGCTATTGATGGTGCTCTTGTTTTCCTCTTGTGGGTTTAGAGGAGGTCCGAAAATGTGGCCTACTTGCCCTTTTTGTAGTGTTCTTTTTTTTTTTTTTT
>NW_006922539.1:130831-136030 GCF_000298275.1 Orycteropus afer afer
TTTAGTATTTGCTGATATTTGTGCTTGTCCTCTTTTTTTATTGTGATATGAAGGTTTATCATTTTTCTTTGAGGTTACCCTATGATTTATAATTTCCCCCCTGACTGTAGAGCAGTCCATTCTGTCTTTCACCTCTCTTTACTTCCTCACCATTTAGAAGTTCTGTAACTACACAGTCTTTTCCCTCTTTTTGTTTGTAGTTCTCCTCATTTGCCAATTGATGTCTCTGGTTCTCTGTTTACAGTCTTGTAAGCTCATTTTGCTTTTGATATGTCCTTAGCTGTGGTTTCTGGGATATGTCATCTTGCGTATTAATAGTCGGTTGTTATTTGCTTTTTTTTTTTTTGGTTATCTGTTCAAAGTACTCCCTTTAGTGTCTCTTGTAAGGTTTGTCTGGTTTTATCAAATTCCCTTAGTTTCTGTTTATCTGGAAATCTCCTAATTTCACCATCATATTTGAGGGACAATTTTGCCGGGTATATAATTCTTGGCTTGAAAATTTTTCTCTTTCAGGGTTTTATATATACTATCCCATTGTCTTCTCGCTTGCATGGTCTCTGCTGAGAAATCAGAGCTTATTCTTACTGGCTGTCCTTTGTATGTAACTTTTTATTTCTCCCATGCTGTTCTCAGGATACTGTCTTTGTCCTTGGTTTTGGTGAGTTTGATGATGATATGTTTTGGTGATTTTCTTTTGGGGTCTATCCTGTTTGGGGTTCATTGGACTTCCTGAATGGATATGTTCTCCTCTTTCATCATACCAGAGAAGTTCTCCTCCAGCAAATCTTGGACCATTTCCTCAGTGATTTTGTTTTTCTCTTACTTTTCTGGAATTCAAATGACATGTAAGTTATTCCTTTTGATGGTATCCCACATGAACCTTAGGCTTTCTTCATTTTATTTTGATTTTTTTTTTCCAATTCATTCTTTTCTAAATAAGTATTTATGTATTTGTCTTCAATCTCATTAATTCTGTCTTTCATTGCATCAGTTCTACCCCTTTGCCCTTCCAATGTGTTACCTATTTCCAATAATTTAGTATTAATCTTCTGGATTGATATCTGTAGATTTAGAATCATTTCTAATTTTTCATTTATTTTATCATTTTGTTCTTGTATTTTCTTCCAGAATTCTTCTAAGGTCTTTTCTGCATTTTCTTTGGTCTGTCTCTCAATCCTTTGAAGATACCTAAAGAGAATTCTTTTGAATTCCTTCTCAGAGAGTTCCAATGCTGCTTCTTCCTCAGCGATGTGTTCTGGGTGAGTATCCTGTTCTCTGTTTCTACCACTTTATCTTTCTTCTTTGTGTGGACTGTGATGGTCTGTTGTTTCCAAGGCATTGTGGTATGGTATTAAGATCTCTGTTAATTGTTTGTGAAGAGCAGCCAATGGTTATTCAGGCTCTTCTTGGTGGTTTTTTTTATTATTGGCCCATTGGTGGAGAAAGAGGTTCTGGCTCTTGCTCAGTAAGTGAAGTTGCAGGAGGTGTGGGTTTATCTGTATCTTATGAGGACTGTTGCTGTTTCCCAGTCAGTCAGGCAAAAATTACAATTGAATAAGCATTGAAAAAACTATAAGCACATGGACAAAAAATATACACTAAAAGCACACAGGACCAGTAATCCAAAAAAAGAAAAAGGTGGGAAAAGAAGAAGAAAACAGATAAGTCAGCAATATCTGGGGATAGGTCACTGAGAGTTAAAAGGTAGAGAATGAGAATAATGAATAAAGAAACAAACAAAGAAACAAACCAACAATACAAAATAAAATAAAAGCAAAAACAGAACAGAACAAAACAAAACAAACAAACAAAACAAACCAACAAGGGACAGGGTTAACCACGAGACAAAGAAGAGGAAAAAAAAAAAAGAAGGTGTAGACCAGGACCTCTTCAGTTGTGCAGTTCACTCCTGGAGAGTTGTTGGGGTTACTGGAAAGCAGAACCTTTTCTTAATTCCCTGGAATTTGGTAGAGCACTGCCTCTTTAAGTTGTCACTTGTTGCTGGTTATGTGTTGATTTGTTTTGTCTTGTTTTATGGTTTAATAGTTTGAAAAGGTGAAGCGGTGTTTTGTTTTGTTTTTAATTATTGATGCAAGTGTGTTGGGTTGCTCTGCTGTTTTCTTTGTGGCAGTAGGATCCCTGTGTGTAGTGTGGATATGTGTTTCTGTTTGTCGTAAAGAGGGTTTTGAGTTCGAAGCGGGAGGTTTTATGGTAGTTGGATGAATATGTTTTCTTCTATTGAGTGAGTGAAGATATTGGCAGAGAAGGTGGGAGAGGAAAAAGGAAAGCTTGATGTTGCTAAGGTCGGTTTCTAGGGTTTTGAGCAGGCTATTTTTGATGATGTATTTATTTGCAATACTGCAGTTCAACTTCAGGAAAAATTCTTATTGTTAAAGCATCACAAATTTCCGCCAATTTCAGGCACACTCAAAGATCCCACCTCAGTGGCCCCACAGCACTAAAGAATGGCTCCAAGGCAAAAATCCCAGG
The DNA here is from genome assembly GCF_000298275.1 of Orycteropus afer afer. Classification (NCBI taxonomy): domain Eukaryota; kingdom Metazoa; phylum Chordata; class Mammalia; order Tubulidentata; family Orycteropodidae; genus Orycteropus; species Orycteropus afer. The sequence continues at coordinate 133,322 of NW_006922539.1, forward strand.
AGTGCGGTTTCTTCCCTCTCCCTGTTCTGTCTGTCTGCGGTGCTGACGTAATCCCACCAGATCGCTAATGGCCGGCTCTGGAGTTTGTCTGTCATACTGCCCAGCTGCAGGGCCAAAGATGTGTGCAGTTTGAGCTGTGGGTCAGGGGAGTACCTGCTAGTGGCCTGCAGTCCCGATCTCTGTGACAAAGAAAAGCTTGAAGTCTCCCTTTCTGACCCCAGTCTACTCTGTGACCCGCTGGGATGGGAGGGAGCTACCTTCTTGTCGCAACAGCAAGTTTTCCTCCAAATCTCAGCAGAGGTGTCCGTGCCCACAGCCAGCACCCAGGAGACCCAAAATACCTCCAAAAAATCAGGATGAGCTGCTGAAGGCAGATCTCTGCTGCTGTCCACCGGAATATTAGAGTGGTCACTGGTAAGCTGTTATAAGGTGTCCGCCCTTTTGGCTTGGGGATTTCAGGCGGGCGCCCTAGCCCGGCACACAGTGACTGCTCCAGAAGAGTTTCCAGTGCCTCTCTTGGGTGCCCGTCCATCCTCCTCCAGTTGCTCTTTCCAAAATAATCTCCCTGTGACTTTCCTCTAATTCTGCTCTTCCGTGTTTGATGTCCTCTGAATCTGTGAGCTGTTCAGAGCAGTGAAATTCCTAATTTAAACCATTGTGGCTAGTTTTCCAAGACCTTAGATGCCAGAGGGATAAAGTGTGCTGCTTACTGGCTCAACTCCATTTTCAGAGATTTTTGCAGTGTTCCTAATAAAAATCAGAATCAACCTCAATTTTAATATTTTTAAAGTAAAGTTAATTTCCAGTGTTAAAAAGAGATTTCCTAAAAAATAAATTCAAGTACAACAAATATAATAGATAATAAATAACAGAAATCCCTTGCTTTATCTGTAAGAGCAGGGAAAGGGTTGAGTTAGACACAACTCAAAAACAAGACTCACAGACATTGAGTCAAGTCCAGCTCATACTAGCCCCATAGCATTTCTTAGGTGTTAAAATGTTTATGGAAATAGATTGTCCTATTTTCCTTCAATGGAGGGTCTGGTAGGTTTGAACCAATAACCTCCTGCTTAACAGTCAAATGCCTTAGGCACTGTGCCACCAGAGCTCATTTAGACACTAACACATACATATATTGTAGTTATTAAATTAGAATTCCATTGATGTTGGATGCCTTGCTTCTCCTCCCTTAATTGGCTGCCATTTCAAAAACATCCTTAAGTTCAGCAATCAAAATAAACTGTGATTTATCTTGGACCAAAAAAGAAAACAGGAGAAACAAAATCCTATTATGTGGCAAAGATACTAAAATGTTCAGTATGTTTTTTTCTTCGTTTTGATTTTTTTTTTGGTTTGGTAATGAATGACAAAGAAAGCATTTTCAATGAAAGAGGAAAAATGCAACATAAATATATGGAAACATGAAAGAAAACATAGCATTTCTGAAGTAAATACAAGAAGCATGTGAGGTACAGTGTACTTAGTGAATTAGATTGGATATATATCAATTTGAATATTAGGAATTGTCCATATGTCAACTGGCTGTCCTCCAGTAAAATGTTAATTTCATATAGTTCAAATAACACCAAGAAAAAATACTAGATACTTCTATATAGCCCACCTGCACATGTACATCTCTCTGTCTCTCTCTCTGTCTCTGTGTGTGTGTGTGTGTGTGTGTGTATAGAGAGAGAGAGAGAGAGAGAGAGAGGGAGCTCTGGTGATGCAGTGTTTCAGGCTGCTAGCCAGAAAGTTGGTGGTTCGAACCCACCAGGCACTCTGTGGAAGGAAGTTGGAGCGATCTACTTCTGTAAAGATTTACTGCCCAGGAAACCCAGTGTTCTGGTTACCTAGTGCCACTCTTACAAGAATGAATATACCACAAATGGGATGGCCTTAACAAACAGGAGTTTATTCTTAAAATTGGGAGGCTTTAATCCAAGTTCAAAGTGCCAGACTCTAGGGACTGGGTGAAAGCTCATCAACCTCGGGGTCCAGCTCTGCCTCCTGCTCCCAGCCCACTGGAGCTAGAGGTGTTTCTTCACTCAGACAGCTGCTGGCTGCTGAGGCTGAGAAACCTCAAGGTTGACAAGTAAAAAGGCACAGTCCTGACATTACCAAACCACATGGCAGGCCGTTAACTTAAGTCCATTGTTAAGTCCCAAGGTTGGCAGAGCATAGCAGGCTGCTGAGCAACGACATGGCTATGTGCAGGGTCCAAGTGTACGATAAGGTAGAGACCATTCCCAAAGCTCTTGCTTATATATGGGAAGCAGATGACTTACCCAAAAGCAGCTAATCTGCTGCTTGTGGTAGATCCCACCATGGAGTTGATTGACAGTCTCATAATGGGGAATACTACCACCAGCTGCCCAGCTACTCAACCAGGCCCAACCAAATTCACACACAAACATAACAATCACACCCAGCGTGGGTTGCTAGAGTCAGAATCTAGTCCAGGGCAGTGAGTTAGGTTTTTAAGTGTGTGTGTGTGTGTGTGTTTGTGTATATATATATAGTTCCTAAGGATCTCTGGTAGCGTAGTACCTAAGGCACTTGACTGCTAACCAGAAGGCTGGCAGTTCAAACCCACTAGCCTCTCCTAGGAAGGAAGATGGGGCAATCTACTTCCGTAGTGATACTGCCTCGGAAACCCAAGGAGGGGTTGCTATAAGTCAGGTCTGACTTGACGGCACATAACAACAACAA
>NW_006922539.1:136415-138627 GCF_000298275.1 Orycteropus afer afer
TGTGTGTGTGTGTGTGTGTGTGTGTGTGTGTACACACACACACACGTACACACACACACATGTAAAAAAAAAATCTCATTGCCATCAACTGGATTGTGACTCATAGCTACCCCTCCTTGGGTTTGTGAGGCGGTATCCCTAGAGAAGTAGATTGCCCAGTCTTCCTTCCGAGGAGTAGCTGGTGGGTTTGAATTGCCAGCTTTCTGGTTAGCAGTCAAATACCTTAGAAATATGCCACCAGAGGAATTTTACCATGTCTTGATGTTATCTTCATCTCACTGTTTTGTTGTTCTTGAAGATATCATACTTTTTATATTGCTAGAGATAAATTTATCTGATTTTCTAGGAGTTCTGCCTAAAGCTCTTCCTTGGAAGGAAGACTGGACAATCTACTTCCATAGTGATACCGCCTCAGAAACCCAAGGAGGGGTCTCTATGAGTCGGGTTTGACTCCACAACATTGAGGCGTTTTATTGTTTTGTTTGGTTTGGTTTGGTATAGATGTATATATATCAATCCACCAGATGTTCCCCAGAAGAAAGATGTAGTCTGCTTCCATAAAGGTTTACAGCCTTAGAAACCCTCTGGGGAGTTCTATAGAGCTGTTGCAATTAGTTGAAATCGACTTGACAGGAACAGGTTATTTTCTTTTTGTATATATACCATTCATAAGAGCAACACAATCCTAAAGTCCTCAAAAACAAACCTAGAACTAGTCTATTATTAAGAAGTTTCAAAGCATATAAATAAATGAGGAAAAATATACATTGATAGATTAATTATGTTAAGGCAACAATTCTCCTAAATATATCTAAAATCTAATCAAAATCATAGTAAGGATTGTTGTGTTATTTGACAAAATTTGATAATAAATGTATATATAGAAAAGCAAAGAACCATGTAGAGCCAAAACATTTTGAAGAGAAAGATAAGTATGACTGGTCCAGCTAATTTGCAATACTTTTTGTTTTAAATTTTGTAACAATACAACAGTGTGAGAGTTGTGTGGGTGCAGCAAAGTAGAACAATGAAACAGAATAAAGAGCCTAGAAACATCTACAACCATAGGAAAGCTTTGTTTTTCACAAACTTAGTATTGCAAATGAGCTGTGATAAAGGGAGATTTTTCACCACTCACCATGTAATTAGATAATCAAATTCATAAGCATTATCCATTCACTCTATACAAATATTTTTTTGAGACAAATAGATAATGGGGAGTAAAAACACTATCAAATATTTGAAGAAAATGTAGAGAATATTTTTATGACTTCAGGGCAGGCTAAAGTTTAAGATGGCCCACAGACACATACTGTTTATTAAAAAGCCTGATAAATTCAGTAACTTATTTTTAACCGCTGGAATTTAAAGGATATCTACTTTGTGTCCCCTCCAAAAAGGGAGCAGAATAAAACATACACATTAGCAGAGACAGAGTTAGAACTGCACAATCATTAAACTATCAGGAGATAGGAGATGACAGATTTTCCAGTTCTGGATTTTTAACTTAATCCTGTATTATCCAGTTTTAAAACTGTACCATTTAAAACTCTTACTATGTTTTTTTCAAACAATTATATATTTTGTTTCTGTAATTAAAATTTATTCAAATTACTTGAAAAATTTTGTTTTATGATTTACTTATTATCCAGTGTATTTTCCTTTCAATAATTTTATTTCTTTTATCCTGTGTTCTACTAGGATTTTGGATTAATTTTGCATGAGTTATATTTATTTCAAAGATTAAATCTTTGACATATATCTGCAAAAAATTTACATCACATATTTTTATTTCATCACTATTTAGATTTTTAATATTATGAAATTTATACATTTTCCTTTCTTATTTTTTAAATGAAGGAAATCTAGTGATGAAATGGTTAAGTTTTTGGCTGCTAACTTAAAAGTGTACAGTTTGAAGCCACTAAAATGCCACAGGAGAAAGATATGGCCTAGGGAAAACTAGGGTCAGTTCTACTCAGTCATGTAGGGTTGACATAGGTTAAATTGACTTGATGGCACACAACAAAAATAACAGCATTTAAAAATAACTTTTGTAATCAAGTTTTTAATCATAGGGATGTACATATTCACCCAAGGTTTTTTTTTTTTTTTAATCAAAAAAATTTCATGAAATATACATACAGAAAAGAATGCAAATTTGTGTGCTTTTCTGAAAAAATCTAAAGTGAAGAAGAAATTCAAGCCTAGA
>NW_006922539.1:140517-141314 GCF_000298275.1 Orycteropus afer afer
GCCAGTGCTATATGTTGTCTGATGTCCTGGCTACTGCTTCTGTTGCCCTCAATTGTATAACCAAGCAATGTGAAGTATTTGACAACTTCAATTTTTTCTTCATTTATCATGATACTGCTTATTGGTCCAGGTGTGAGGATTTTTGTTTTCTTTATATTGAGATGTAGTCCATAATGCAGACTGTATTCTTTAATCTTCATCAGTAAGTGCTTCAAGTCATCCTCACTGTCAGCTAGCAAATTTGTGCTGTCAATGTATTGCAGGTAGTTAATGATTCTTCCTCCAATCTTGATGCCACATTCTTCTTCATATATTCCAGCTTCTCCAATTATTGTTCAGCATATAGATTGAATAAGTATGATGAAAGGATACAACCCTGAAACATTCCCTTCTTGATTTTAAACCACACAATGTCCCCTTGTTCTGTTCAAATGATGACCTCCCAGTCTACGTACAGGTTCCTGATGAATACAAGTAATTATTTTGGAATTCCCATTCTTCTCAATGTTATCCACAATTTGTTAATGTCCACACAATAAAATGCTTTTGGCTAGTCAACAAAACACAAGCAAACATCTTTCTGGTATTCTTTGCTTTGAGTGAAGATCCATCTGACATCAGCAATGATAGCCCTCATTCCATGTCCTCTTCTGAATCCAACTTGTGTTTCTGGAAGTTCTCTGTCAATATACTGCTGCAACCATTTTTTAATTATCTTCAGTAAGACTTAATTTGCATGTGATATTAATAGTATATCTCAATAATTTCCACATTCTGTGGGATCACCTTTCTTTGGA
>NW_006922539.1:142569-143803 GCF_000298275.1 Orycteropus afer afer
TTAACTGGTCTTCCTTGTAGGCATATGGATATTATCCTATCACTGACAGCATTGTACTTCAGGATAGATCTTAAAATGTCCTTTGTGATGATGGATGCCACATCATTCCTCTTTAAATTGCCATTCCCAGCAAAGCAGGTCATATGGTTGTCTGATTCAAAATGGGCAAAAACAGTCCATTTCAGCTCACTGATGCCTACGATATCAATCTTTATGTATTCCATTTCATTTTTGACAACTTCCAGTTTTCCTAGATTCATGTTTCATACATTTCATGTTCCAATTATTAATGGATGCTTGCAGGTATTTCTCCTCAATTTGAGTCATGCTATGTCAGCAAGTGGAGGTCCCAAAAGCTTTACTTTATCCACATCATTAAGGTTGGTTCTACTCTGATGGGGCAGCTCTTTCTAAGTTGTATTTTGGATGTCTTTCAACCTCAGAGAGACTCGTCTTTCTGCAGTGTATCGAACAATGTTTCCAGGCTATTCATAAGGTTACCCAGTAATGTATCAGACAGTGTTTCTCTGCTATTCATAAGATTTTCCCTGACCAATTCTTTGAGGAATGGATGGGCTTCTTCTTCTTCCTAGTCTATCTCAGCCTATAAGCTGTGTTGAAGCCTGTGTATCATGTGCATCCCTTCTGGGAATTGAAACACTGGTGGCACAGCCTCAAGCCTAACAACAATGCTCAAGCCAACACAGTATGACAATCTGTCAGACAAGTTCATCTCCTTTAGCTATTGAAAAACTGTCCGCTACCCTCTTACCTAATTCCTAACTGGAACCTGTTGGTGGGTCCTGCCTGCTACCCGTTACCTGGCTTCTGCCACTTCCTTCCCTTTTATGGCTTGAGGGGGGGCTGTATCATTTCACCATCCTTATTCCATCTGTATGCTGAGAAAATAATATGAGAAGCTGGACTATATGAAGAATAATGTCCTATAAGAATTGGATGAACACTCATTAACAACTTGCAATATGTAGATGACATAACCCTGCTTCTGAAAGTGAAGAGGACTTGAAGCACTTACTGATGAAGGTCAAAGACTACAGCCTTCAGTATGGATTATATTTAAATAATAATAATAAAAGTCTTCACAACTGCACCAATAAGTAATATCATGACCAATAACTAATATCAATAAGTAATATCATGAGAAAAGATTGAAGTTGTGAAGGAATTAATTTTACTTGGATCCACAATGAACACCATGAAAGCAGAAGTCAAG
>NW_006922539.1:143903-145648 GCF_000298275.1 Orycteropus afer afer
CTCTTTTAAATATTCTGTTCAACTCTTTTATCCTGACTTGTCTTCCAATTGCTTTAGCTACTCTCCACTCAAGGGCAAGTTTCAGAGTCTCTTCTGTCATCTATTTTGGTCTTTTCTTCTTTTCTCATCTTTTTAGTGACCTCTTGCTTTCTTCATGGATGATGTTGTTGATGTCATCTCACAATTTTTCTGGTTTTCAGTCATTGTTGTTCAATGCATCAAATCTATTCTTTAGATGATCTCTAAATTCAGGAGGGATATATTCAAAATCATATTTTGTCTCTTGTGAACTTGTTTTAATTGTCTTTAACTTCAAGTTGAACTTGCATATGAGCAGTTGATTGTTCCACAATCAGCTTCTGGTCTGGTTTTGGTTGAAAATATTAAGTTTTTCCATCCCCTCTAACCACAGATGTAGTCAATCTGGTTCAATCTGTATTCCATCTGGTGAAGTCCACATGTATAGCTGCCATTTGTGTTGTTGAAAAAAGGTATTTGCAATGAATAAGTTTTGCTCTTGCAAAAATCTATCATGTGATTTCCAGCATCATTTCTGGGAACAAGACCATATTTTCCAACTACCGGTGATGCTTCTTTGTTTCCAACTTTTGCATTGCAGTCACCAGTGATAATTAACACATCCTTATTGGATGTTTGGTCCATTTCAGACTACAGAAGCTGATAAAAATCTTCAATTTCATCAACTTTTACTTTGGTAGTTGGTGCATAAATTTGAATAATAGTCATATTAACTGGTCTTCTTTGCAGGCATATGGATATTATCCTATCACTGACAGCACTGTACTTCAAGACAGACCTTGAAACATCCTTTGTGATGATGAACACCAGGCCATTCCTCTTCAAATTGTCTTCCTGGCATAGTAGACCACATTGTGGTCTGATTCAAAATGGGCAAAACCAGTCCATTTCAGCTCACTAATGGCTAGGATATCAATCTTTATGTGCTCCATTTCATTTTTGACAACTTCCAATTTTCCTAAATTCATGCTTCATACATTCCATGTTCCAATTATTAATGGATGTTTACAGCTGTTTATCCTCAATTTGAGTCAGGCCAGGTCAGTAATGGGAGTGAGCCACAGGGATCCAGGTGAGGAGAAGGAACTCAGGCATGCCCAAAGCAGCAGGGTGGGAGAATGGGAGAAAGGGTAGAAAAAGGCCCAGGAATCTGGACAGAGGAGGAGTCAGCCACACGGACCCAGGTAGGCGTGGTACGAGAGGTTTCCAAAAGGGAGACAAACTTGTCTCTCGGTTTGTCCTACCATGGTGACATGTTGATGTGAATTTTGAGGCTGAACCACTGGTGTTTCAAACCCAGCAGGATCCACATGGTGCACAGGTATCAGCCCAGCTTACAAACTGAGACATACTAGGAAGAAGGAAGAGACCATCCACTTCTCAAAGAATTGGCCAGGGAAAACCTTACGAATAGCAAAAAAACAGTCTGATACATTACCATGCAACTTTATGAATAGTCTGGTTAGGTTAGAAGGCTCTCAAAATAGGACTGGGAAAGAGCTGCATCATCAGAGTAAACCCATCCTTACTCATATGGATAAGGTAAAGCATTCAAGATCTCCATTTGCTGATGTGGCACCACTCAAATTGAGGAGAAACAGCTGCAGACATCCATTAATTATCAGAACATGGAATGTATAAAGTATGAATCTAGGAAGATTGGAAGTTGTCAAAAATGAAATGGAATGCATAAAGATTGATATCCT
>NW_006922539.1:145748-146441 GCF_000298275.1 Orycteropus afer afer
TTAAGCACCAACCACCAAAAACAAACATGAGGAAATTGAAGATTTTATCAACTTCTGCAGTCTGAAATTGACTGAACATGCCATCAGGATGTGTTAATTATCACTGATGATTGGAATGCAGAAGTTGGAAATGAAGAAGAATCATCGGTAGTTGGAAAATTTGGCCTTGGTGAGAGAAATAATGCTGGAAATCACAGAGCAGAATTTTGCAAGACCAACTACTTATTCATTGTAAATACCTTTTTTCAACAACACAAATGGCAGCTCTGCACATGCATTTCACCAGATGGAACACACAGGAATCAGATTGACTACAACTGTGGTAAGAGGCGATGGAAAAACTAAATCCAGGTCAGGAGCTGATTGTGGAACACACAATTAATTGCTCATAAGCAAGTTCAACTGGAAGTTAAAGACAATCAAAACAAGTCCACAAGAGCCAAAATATGATCATAAATATATCCCTCCTGAATTTAGAGACTATCTAAAGAATAGATTTGATGCATTGAACACCAATGACAGAAAACCAGAAGAATTGTGGGATGACATGAAGAACATCATCCACGAAGAAAGCAAAAGGTCACTTAAAAGATGAGAAAAAAGACCAAAATGGATGACAGAAGAGACTCTGAAACTTGCCCTTGAGTGGAGAGTAGCTAAAGCAAATGGAAGAAATGACAAGATAAAAGAGCT
>NW_006922539.1:146744-147971 GCF_000298275.1 Orycteropus afer afer
ATGGTAGAATTTTTCAAGATCAATGACTTATTAATTGCAAACACCTTTTTTCAGCAACACAAATGGTGGCTCTACATGCGGAATTCACCAGATGGAACACACAGGAATCAGATTGACTACATCTGTGGCAAGAGGTGGAGGAAAAGCTCAATATCTTCAGCCGAAACCAGGCCAGGAGCTGATTGTGGAACAGACCTTCAACTGCTCATAGGCAAGTTCAACTTGAAGTTAAAGACAATTAAAACAAGTCCAAGAGAGCCAAAATATGATCTTGAATATATCCCTCCTGAAATATATCCTAACCTGGATCCCTACTCTGCTTCCTCGCTCTGTCCTAGTCACCCCACCCCTGCTCTTTCTCTGCTTTCCCTCTGCTTGGGAAGGGTGTGGGCTGGGACCCCACCTTACCTGGATCCCTGCCTCTCCTTCCTCACTCTGTCCTGGATCCCCTTCCAGATTTTTCTCTGCTTTCCTGCCACTTGGGAGGGGTGTGGCCTGGATCCCTGGCCTTATCTGGATCTCTGCCTCTGCTTCCTTGCTCTGTCCTGGTCCACCCCCCTGGCTTTTTTAGCAATATATAGTCTGGGTAGACTCTTGAAACACCAGAGCTTAGAACAAGCCAGAGAATGTTCCTCCACACCTTTTCTGTCACTTTGTAGGATTGTTTCTTTTTGTCTGTCTCTGAGATATGGTTAAGTGATACAGGTTTATGTGTGTATATAAAGATATGTTTATGTGCCTTAACTCTCAACATAGAGGGATTTACCAATGTCCTACCTCCCATTATACTGACTGAATAAAATAAAACTTCTCGAATTTGATGATAGGTAAGATCTTCACAGAATAGTCATGACATGACCCGAAGCTAATTTTATTTGGACTCATTAGCAATCCAGAGTAGTCAGAGTAGAACTGTGCTCCATAATTTTTTTTTTTTTTTTTAATTGTGATTTGGGTGAAGATTTACGGAGCAAATTCACTCTCAATACAGCAGTTCACATATACTTTGTCTCATGTCATTGACCACAGTTTACCACAATGCAACAGATCCCCTCCAATTTCCTCCCCATGGTACCACTTCCCAGTGTCCATCTCTCCATACTCTCCTGCCCCTAATCTGTCTCCCTGTGCATAAGCTGCCTTTCCTCCTCCCATGATTGTTCTCTCGAGGGCGTGTGTCTACTTGAGGTAAATGTTCAACTCACATACCTGTACTTTATTTGGCTG
>NW_006922539.1:148071-151100 GCF_000298275.1 Orycteropus afer afer
CTTCTGCTGTGCATGGGGATGCTATGAGTCAGAAATGACTCGACAGCACCTAACAAACAACATCAAGAACAGATATTTTTCAAGAGTTTCCACACATCCAATCTATTTTATGTAAATAATGAATTTTATTTATTTATTTAAATCATTATAACTATTTTTCTCTTTCTTCCATATCATCAAAAACCTAAATGTTCAGAGAAACATCAAATGTTAGGGTCATAGAATTTATCAATTGTGAGTAGATACAGTTCAAACCAGTCAGTGTCAACCCTGTTGTAGGGAGAAAACCTACTCACACCTTAAAATGAAATTAAGATGATTTTTTAAGGAAAATATATGTTGGAGTGCAAGCAGGCACTAACCCACATGAGTGACAACTAATGACTACAATTTCTAACAAAGATAGATATAGTCAGGGAACAAATAACTTATAATATAGTCATTTGATTGGTTAGTCTTTGTTTGAGGCCCCAAGGCGAATAGATTAGGTATGTTGTTGTTATGTGCCATCAATTTGAACTCGACTCATAGTGACCCCACCTTGGGTTTCTGAGGTGGTATCACTATGGAAGTAGATTGCCCAACCTTCCTTCTGAGGAGTAGCTGGTAGGTTTGAACTGCCAGACTTCTGGTTAGCAGTCCAGTGCCTTTGGTTTTCTATTATATAATTGATTGTAGAGGCTTACAGTGATTGATTTCAGGAACTAATTACAGAGGTTTTCAATCATAGACATGTTCTTCAGATGAGATCATAAAACATCACTAGTAGATTTTTAAACAGCTTAACTAGATGTCCAGATTAGCAAAAACTTATCTTGGTACCAGGACCTCATTGCCCTGAAAAAGCTTGTTAAGTAAAAATCTTTTAAGTGGTCTGGGAAACTTTAGATAAAGTTGGCTTCAAGACCATTTCAAGCAATTCTCTTTATCACATTCTTATCAGGAAGAAATATTTTTGGATTTACTTTATATGAAAGACAAAAAGCTCTGTTGTCATAGTGGGTAAAGAATTCGGATACTAACCAGAAGTTCGGCAGTTCAAAGCCACCAGCTACTCAGCTGGAAGAAGATAGAGCAATCTACTTCTGCAAAGATTTACACCCTCGGAAACTCAGGGGGTTCTCCATGAGTTGGAATTGACTCCATGGCAGTGTTTTTTTTTTTTCTTGGTGTATATAAAAGAAAGTTGTGTCAAGATTCTCTTCTTTAGAGTGTCTTTTTTTCACTTCTGGGTTTAACCATAGTGAGAAATTACTTCTCAATTTTTTTTGGCTTCTAGCAATTAACATAGACAGGAAATAGGAGCTGTGAAAGATTTTCACTGACTCAGCTAAGCCAAAATGAAGCCCCAGGCACGCAGGTCATTAAAAGACCAGTTTAATTCAGCAAGAATTGAATTTAATTCAATCATTTACTTTTGGTCAAAAAAGGCTTTATGAATTTCTTATTTACAATGTGAAAGTGTAGGTAGAGAAGGCCTTCTGCAGAGGACACAGTGAAATCCAGTTATACAAGCCATTATTATGTTAATTTCTCAGATGAGAGCATCAATGCACAGTGCAGGGTTTCAGAGTTTGTAAGTTACAGAAATAGAATTACCAAGAACATACCACAGACATCCTAAAATACAAACTCTAGCCAGACTATGGAGTTGCTGCTTCTCTAAGATGACTGTATATAGATAATTTTCCAAAAGAATCCAATATCTAAGACCAAATGGTCTCTGCTAAGGTACTTACTAGGCTATTGTTTGACGTGAAGATGACTTTAGGGAACCACTTCCTTAAATGGTCAAAGTTCAAAATTACACTTAAGGACATATGGCTAGGTTGAGTCTCCCCAGTTCCACCAACCCAGAAATTTGTCTTTAAGGAGAATTAAAATGGTTTTGTCAATAGCAGGAACTTCCTATTATATGACATAAAGAACCATAATGGGACAATCCTTTTCTTGATCCAGATATTGAAGTGAATGAATGTCTTACTATATGCCCAATATCTAATTAAAGAATATCCTTTCTAATTTGTTCATTGATTTTCAAAGTGTTGTCCCTGTACCAGCAACATCAGCAACACCTAAGGACTTATTAAATTGAAAAGGTTTGGGATCCTGTTAAAAACCACTAAAAATGGGCAATAAGCCCAGCAATCCATGTTAAATCTGGTTTATGTTATCATTTTTAAACACAAACAAACATAATGCACTGCCATCAAGTAGGATCCAACTCATAGCAACCCCTCCTTGGGTTTCCCAGGTGGTATCTCTATGGAAGTAGATTGCCCAACATTCTTTCCAAGGAGTGGCTGGTGGGTTTGAACTGCCAGCTTTCTGGTTAGCAGTCATATGCCTTAGGCACTATACTGACATAACTCCCTGGAGAAATTTGTTTTGAACTGGTGATGGTGTAGTTGTTTTATTATGTAATCTTTATTTGAATTTTATCTAAAACCTTTCCTATATTTATTATAATAAAATTATTATTTTTTTCTTTTTGCCTGCAAATATTCTGGAATTTTAAAATATAAGTTCTAAAATTTAAATATTACACATTCTTGGGCAAAAAATATCACCAAGAGTCTATTTTTAGGCACTATAATACTTACATGGCAAATATGTTATTTAATATTTTTTGAAACTGTTTTTTAATAAGATTGAGCTATGTTATTGTCGTTGTTATGTGCCGTTGAGTCAGACCTGACTCATAGCGACCCCTCCTTGGGTTTCCAAGGCTGTATCACTACAGAAGTAGATTGCCCAACCTTCCTTCTGAGAGTGGCCAGTGGGTTTGAACCGCCAGCCTTCTGGTTAGCAGTCAAGTGTCTTAGGCACTATGCTGCCAGAGCTCCTCATATATTGTGTAAGATATTTTTAATCAAAATTATGCAACAATCTTAATCGTAGTGAGTCCATTCAGCTTTTCTAGCTTTTCTTGGAGGAAAAGAAAACTTAAACTTCCTTAAGCTTCCTTTTATGAATTCACTATTTTTCCCTGTATAATTTTCTGATTATTCAGATATTTTTAGATTGTT
>NW_006922539.1:167533-169915 GCF_000298275.1 Orycteropus afer afer
TCTGGAAATGAAAGTCCAGATATTTTATAAGTGACAATGCTTAATGCTCCTAAGAGTACTATGACAAGCACTTTCATTTTAAGCTAAGGAAGCATTTAATATATTTCCTGGAAAGGCATTTACATCAAGAACCTTAAAGTATTTCATGCATTTGGCCAAAATAACTTTTCAGAAGATATATCCTGACCAATTGATCACAGAGTAATCATTTCAACCACAAAGAATAAAAATTTTGTGGTTTTGTTTAAGAAATAATTGCATACTAGCAATGGTATTTAAAGTAAATGTGCATAGTATTTTATTTCATTATGTATATTAATTTGTTTTCTTGGTTTTGTATGTTTGCTTTCTAGAATGGATATATATGTATATATACATATATATACATACATATATATATATAATCTTTTTATTGTGATTTAGGTGAAAGTTGTACAGAAAATTGGTTTTACATTCAAAATGCATATACAATGAATTCATATAACAGCATTCTTCCTATTCCTAACTGTGTTTACCATTTCCACTTATCCTTCTTTCCTATCCTTTCCTGCCCCTTGAGCTTTATCCCTAGGCAAATGTTGCCCTTTTGATCTCATATATTTGGTTGTTCTAAGGAGGGCATACCTCCTCGTGTTATTATTCACCTAATAAGCCTATGGTTAGGCTGCACATTGAGCCACAGGTTAAGTTCAGTTCCAAGCTTGAGAGTGTCTAAAGGCTACAGTGTCAGGGGTTCCACCATTCTTTATCAAACCAGTAAGCCTAATTTATTAGTAGTATTTTGAATTTTATTCCATATTTTTCTGTCACTCTAACCAAGACCTTCAATTGTGACATCTTTCAGAAGAGTTGGCAGTAGTAGATAGGCACCATCTTATAGCTCAAGGTCATAGAGGCTGGGGTCTGCGTATTTCATAGTCTTTTGGACAAACTGTTTTCATGCATGTTTGATTTTCTTCACTTTTCTTTGCTTCAGATGGAAGAAACCAATAATTTTAGCTTAGATGGCTAATCACAAGCTTTTAAGATCCTAGTTGCTACTCACCAAAATTCAATGTAGAACATTGTCTTTGTGCACTATGTCAATTGATCTTTATGAAAAACGAGCAGGCCCCAAGACTCATTCTCTCAAGGTGTTTGGTTATGGCTAAGAAGTTTTCATATATTTACCCTCTGTATCTTCTACTATATTAATGGATATATTTGCAGCACATATAAATATATATGTAGAATATTTTTGTCATATATACAAATATCCGTAAGTTTAATCCCATTTGCCTTATTGCTCAGCTTATGTGACCATCTATGTATGCACTCCAAAGTAATTGTTGTTACTGCTAGGATTATATATGTAATAATTTTTATCTTGGCTGCTTTTTAATTTTTATGTTCCTCCCAGTGTCTTCTTTTATCTTGGTCATTTTGTATTCAACTCCACCTTATTGTATATTGCTTCTCTCTTCACCCAAGTTAATATGTGTCTACCCTCTAGTTAGTGATTTACCCTGCCTTTCACTCCAACACATAGTAAAGGTCAAAGAATGTTTCTTTCTGTGAGTAAACCTTTTCTTGAGGAGTTCCATTAAGGTGGTAGAATAGGCAGACAAACTACACAAACCCTCTTCAACAAGGAAAAGGGGAGTCTATTACCACAGATACAGAAGACAATCCTGGAGCACTGATCTTTGAAAGGAAGGATACAGAAGTGGACTAAACAACTAGTAGAAGAACCTGCATGAGAACACCAAAAAGGAAATACATGAAGCTGCGGTCTGTCAGTGATCCTGATGGCATGATCAGCTCAGATATTGCCAAGTGGTGTGAGGACCTAAGAATTAACCTAAAAATTGGCCCTGTTAGCCAGGGGTTGCATGGAGGACTGCACTAGTGACTGGTAAATAAAAGTGGAAGCAGTGAAGAGGGAAATAGCCTGAGCTGTAGACTTTTGCCTGTTCAGAGGGTGCAGCCATTTTGAATCTTCACAAATTGTTCGATCATTTTGGATATTTAAAACAACAGTGTTCTATCAGAATCCAGGCACCTAAGAATAGGCTCCACATGGCGGGGACTGCAAGGACATTCTGGACACAAAAGACTGGAAAGGTACAATATTCCCCTTGTTACTCGTATACCACATACTCTCTTGGTGAAGGGAGATGTAGGCATCCCACACTCCCACACACCTTCTAGGCTGGGAGAAATTTCATCCCAGTCTGTGTACTTGGACGGAGCCTGGGTGCTCTGACATTCATCCCAGTCTGTGTACTTGGACGGAGCCTGGGTGCTCTGACATTCATCCCAGTCTGTGTACTTGGACGGAGCCTGGGTGCTCTGACATGCTCTGCTGGGACCTTTTTTTTTGGGGGGGGAGGTGTTTATTTT
>NW_006922539.1:170615-174379 GCF_000298275.1 Orycteropus afer afer
TATAGTTAGGTATCTTTAAAGGATTGAGAGAAAGATCAAGGAAAACACTGACAAAACACAGATAGAACCTTAGAACAATTTCAGAAGTTACAAGAACAAAATGGCAAAATAAATGAAAAATTAGAAATGATATGAAATCTACAGATAGAAATCCAGAAGATTAATACTAAATTTTCAGAAATACATAACACATTGAAAAGTCAAAGGAGTAGAATGGAATCAATGGAAGCCAGAATTAATGAGATTGAAGACAAATACCTGAATACATCTTTGGAAAGGGATCAATAAGAAAAAAGGTCAAAACAAAATAATAAAAACTGAGGTTCATGTGGGATACCATCAAAAGAAATAACTTAGGTATAATCAGAATTCCAGAATAGGAAGAAAAAAAGGAAACCACTGAGAAAATTGTCCAAGATTTGTGGGAAGAGAACTTCCCTGATATGAAAAAAAAAATGAGAATATATCCATTCAGGAAGTCCAATGAACCCCAAAAAAGACAGACCCCAAAAGAAAAACACCAAAACATATCATCATCAAAGTCATCAAAACTAAAGACAAAGAAAGAATACTGAAAGAAGCACAGGAAAAATGAAAAGTTACCTACAAAAGTCAACCAATATGAATAAGCTCTAATTTCTCAGCAGAAACTATGCAAGCAAGAAGGCAATGGGATTGTATAGATAAAGCCCTGAAAGAGAAAAATTCCCAACCAAGAATTATATATCCCACAAAATTGTCTCTCAGATATGATGGAGAAATTAGGAAATTTTCTAAGAAGTAGAAATAAAGGGAATTTGTTAAAACCAGACAAACTTTATATGAGATATTAAAGGGAATTCTTTGGACTGAACAAATAATAGCAAACAACAACCAACTATTAATAGGCAAGATGACATAACCCAGAAACCAACACAGTTATGGAAGTATCCAAAGTAAAATAAGTTTACAAGATTGTAAAGAGGGAACCAGAGACATCAATTGGAAATGAAGAAATTATAAACCAAAAAGAAGGAAAAATTAGTGTACTTTTAGAACTTCTAAATGGTGAGGAAGTAGAGAGTTTCAAGATAGAATAAATTATTCTAAACTTTGGGACAAAATCATAAATCACAGGGTATTCTCAAAGAAAAATGATAAACCTTCACATCACAATAAAAATGAGAACAAGAACAAATGTTTAGCAAATACTAAAACAATAGCAACAAAAGAAATGATAAAATGATTCATAAACATAATAAACTCAGCACAGAAAATTATATGGAACAAAGAAACCAGGAACACCATGAAAAAAATCACATAGAAAATTGACAGCAAATAATTCATATTTGTCATTAATTACACAGAATGTCAATGGATTAAGTGCACCACTCAAGAGATGGATAGATCCAGATTGGATAAGAAAACATAACCCAATGACATGCTGTCTACAAGAGACACACCATAAAGACAAAGAAAAAAATAGACTAAAAATCAGAGGTTGGAAAAAGATATACCAAGCAAATGGCAGCCAAAAAAGAGCAAAATTAGCAATATGCATTGCTGATCAAATTGATTTTGAGACAAAACCACCACATGAGAAAAGAAAGGACATTATGTAATGATTAAAGGATCAATTGAACAAGAAGATATAACCATAATAAATATCTATGGACCCAATAAAAGAGCCCCAAAATACATAAATCAGACTTTAAAAGAGTTGTAAAGGCAAATAGATGACTCCACAGTCATAGTGGGAGACTTTAATACACCACTTTCAATGAAAGATAATACAATTGGAAAGAAACTCAGCAAAGATGCAGAAGAGCTAAACAATACAATCCACTAACTTGAAGTTATAGACATCTACAGAGCACTTCATTCAGCAACAGCACAATATGCATTCTTTTCCAATGCACATGGAACATTTTACATGATAGATCATGTGTTAGGCCATTCAGCAAGCCTTAATAAATTTAAAAATATTTAAATACTACAAGACATCTTCTCAGATCACAATGCTATCAAATTAGAAATCAGAAATAGGATGATCAACAGAAAAAGAGCAAACACATGAAAACTGAACAACACCCTCCTTAAGAACAACTGGGTAATAGAAGAAATACAAAATGAGATTTAAAAAAGTCTTTGAATCAAATGAGAATGAAAACACAACATACCAAAATCTTTGGGACACAGCAAAAGCAATAATCAGAGACCAATTTATAGCAATATGTTCACACATCAAAAAAAAAGAAGAAAGAGCCAAACACTTTAAACCAACACCTTTAACAAGTAGAAGAGAAACAACAAGAAAAGGCTACAGGCACCAGAAGAAAGGAATAATAAAGATTTGAGCAGAAACAAGTGAAACAGATAATAGACAATGGAAAAAATGAACCGACTAAAAGTTGGTTTTTTGAAAAGATTAATAAAATTGGCAAACTACTGGCAAATTTAATAAAGGAAAAGAGAGAAAAAACAAATAACATAAATAAGAAACAAAACCACACACACAGAACCAATTGAAATAAAAAGGATAGTGTCAGGATACTATGAAGAACTGTACTCCAACAAATTTGAAAATCTGGAAGAAATGGATAGATTTCTTGAAACACACTGCTTACCTAAACTAACATAGACAGGTGGAAAAGTTGAACAAATCCATAAAAAAAGAAGAAATTGAACAAATCATAACAAAATTACAAACAAAAAAAGTCCAGGCCCAGATGGTTTCACTGGAGAATTCTACCAAACATTCAGAGAACTGACACCGATACTATTCAGATTACTCCAAAACATAGAAAAGGATGTTTCCTTTTTCCATTTTATAATGCACACATGACCTTGATAGCTGTGGTGGTTGCTTTTGTGTCTACTTGGCTGGGTCTGGTTGAGTGGCTGGGCAGCTGGTGGTAGTTATTCTCCATGATGAGACTGGCAATCAACTCCATGGTGGGATCTACAACAAGCAGCTGAGTAGTAATCCACAGAAGAATGTCTCTTTTCCCAGGATGCCATAAATATACTGGAAGCAGACCACAGCTCTAGGGAAACTCCCTTTCAACAGATTGGCTGCTCAAAACATATATATCTGATCCCATCATTGGAACAACCCACATCAAAATTGCATAAGCTACACAGAATTGTGGACCAGCCAAGTTGACACACAGATTCAACTATCACAGTACAGAAAAGGCATTTGATAAAATCCAACACCCATTCCTAATAAAAAAATTTCAGGAAAATAGGAATAGGAGAGATATTCCTCAACATAATAAAGGGCATCTATGCAGAACCAACAGCCAACATTATTCTCAATGGAGAGAGACTGAAACCATTCTCCTTGAGAACAAGAACCTGATAAGGATGCCCTCTATCACCATTTCAATTAAATATTGTATTGAAAGTCCTCACCAGGGCAGTAAGAAAAGAAAGGGAAACACAGGAATCCATATTGGTCAAGAAGAATTCAAACTATCCCTATTTGCTGATGATATGATCTTATACCTAGAAAACCCAAGAAACTTGGTTAAATATCTACTGGAACTAATTGAGAGATTTAGATTCATGGCAGGATACAAGACCAACATCCAAAAATCAGTTGGATTCCTCTACACCAACAAAGAGATTGCTGAAAAAGAAATAAGGAAATCAACTATTTACAATAGCTACCAAAATATGAAATACTTGGGAATAAATCTTACCAGTGACAGAAAAGACCTGTACAAAGAAAACTACAAAAGTCTACTTCAAGAAACCATAAGAGATTTACATAGATGGAA
>NW_006922539.1:174739-181378 GCF_000298275.1 Orycteropus afer afer
TAAAAAATGGTGCTGGCAAAACTGGATATCCATTTGCAGAAAAATGAAACAAGATCTGTACCTCACACCATACACAAAAACTAACTCCTGATGGATCAAAGACTTAAATGTGAAACCTGAAACTATAAAGTTCCTCAAGGAAAAACTAGGGGCAAATTTAGGAGCATGGGAGCTCTGGTGGCATAGTGCCTAAGGCATTTGACTGATAACCAGAGGGCTTGTGGTTCAAACTCACCATCCACTCCTCAGAAGGAAGACTGGACAATTTACTCCTATGGTGATACTGCCTCAGAAACCAAAGGAGAGGTCACTATGATTCAGATCCAGCTTGATGGCAGTGATTTAAATATATATATGGCATAAATAGACTATCAAGCATAACCCAAAATGCACAAACATCAGAAGATTAACTAGATGAATAGAACCTTTTCAAAATTAAATTTTTATGTGCTTCTAAAGACTTCTCCAAAAGAGTCAAAAGAGATCCTACAGATTAGGAAAAAATATTTGGCAATGACAACAACAAACTTATCAGACAACAAACTTATCTCTAGAATTTATAGAAAACTCCAACACATCAACAATAAAAAGATAAATAATCCATTTGAAAAATGGGCAGAAGACATGAATAGACACTTCACCAAAGAGGATATTCAGGCAGCCAACAAACATATGAAGAAATATTTGTGATCATTAGCCATTAGAGAGATGCAACTCAACACAACAATGAGATACCATCTTGCCCCAGCATTAGTAGCAATGTTCAACAAGACAGAAAATAACAAATACTGGTGAGGATGTGGAGAGACTGAGACTCTCATACACTGCTGGTGGGACAGTCAAATTAAACAACCATTGTCAAAAGCAGTATGAAAATTCCTTAAAAAAATTGGAATTAGAAATATCATTTGACCCAGCCATTCCATTACTACTTATATATCCTAAAGAAGGAGCTCTGTGGTGTAGTGTCTAAGGCATTTGACTACTAACCAGAAGGCTGGTGGTTCAAACCCACCAGCCACTCCTTGAAAGGAAGATGGGACAGTCTACTTCCAGATTGTCTCAGAAACCCAAGGAGAGGTCGCTGTGAGTCAAAATCGACTTGATGGCAGTGAGTTTCATTTGGTTATCATAAAGAAATGAGAGCCAGGACAAGAAAAGGTATAGGCACACCCATGTTCATTGCTGCACTATTTACAATAGCAAAAAGATGGAAACAACCTAGGTGCCTACCAACAATAGAATGAATAACTAAACTATGGTGCACACACAATGGAAATCTTAAAGAATAAGGTAGAATTTTCAAAACACTGCATAAAATGGATGAACTTGGAGGACATTATGCTGAGTGAAAACTTAATTACAGAAGGACAAATATTGTATTAGTCTGTTATTGTGAAAAGTCACAGAAATGTTTCTATATGGAAGGAAATTTTGTTTGTTGGTTACCAGGGGTGAGAGGGGAGGGGAAGGAACACTGTTAGATAGAGACAAGTATTGATTGGGTGAAGAGAAGGGCAATGCACTAAATGCAAGTGATCAACATGGTGGCATTGAGGAAGAGGCAGACATAGAAAGGTGCGTGGGAGGTACAGACAACATAGATGAACCTTATTGCACATAAAGTACTGAGTTGTCAGTGAAGGCAAACATTAATATATGGGTGGATAGATGAATGGACAGGCTGAACTATTAGGTGTACCTATGCAGGGGGGAGTGTTCCCAAGACCATGTATAGGGTTGGCAGACAATGTTTCTATAAGTGTGTTTGTATGTTTTGTAAGAATTCCCAGGTATATAGTAGAGTTGACAAGGGACAAGATTATAGTCACTTCTTGGCCACAGCTAGCTACCCAAAAGGAGTGAGTAGCTGGACCTGTGGGCTTGAGACCATAGTCACAGGGGATATCAAGTTCAATTGGCATAATATACATTGCTCCACATCCTACTTTGGTAAGTAGCAACTGAGATCTTAAAAGCTTGCAAGCAGCCATCTAGATGTAACAATGGGTCTCTCCTTGTCCATAGCAAAGAAGAATGAAGAAAAACAAAGATTCATGGAAACAATTAGTCCAAGCGAATGGTACACCATGAGATCCTCAGCCTATATGTCTATGATCCCTGAAGAACTAGGCAGTGCCCAGCTACCACTGTCAACAACTCGGGGTGGGGGGGATCTGTGTAGGAAATCTTGGATAGAGTGGGAGAACAATGTGGAACAAAACTCACAATCAATTAAAAAATTAAAAAGAGGTGGGGGGGACCTGGTTTGCTGATCTGATAGAGCCTGTTGGAATGATTGACCAAGTCTATGGCCCCTAGCTGCCCTTCAGGTCTAGAACTGAACCCACTCCTGTGACTTCTAGCAAAACAAAAGACAGGCATATGAGCTGATTGTTTACATAAGGTAGATAAACTCCTTAGAAAGATCAATTATAGGTGATTGATAGAGGGTTGTGTATGTATAGGAAGACAGCTTGGGGACAAGAGCACATGAGATGAAGGACACAGGGAAGAGGTAACTATGGGGAGGAAGTGGGAAGAAAGGTATTGCATTGTGGGAAATTGCAGTCAATGTCATGAGACAAAGTGTGAGCTGCTGTATGGAAAGTGAATTTACTCTGTAAACTTTCACTCAAAATACAATTAAAAAAAAAAAAGCTCTTCTTGACTTTTTATTGTATTGGTCTCTTAAGATATTTGGCCTTTTGTGATTGACTAACTCCACTTAGTATAATGTCCTCCAGGTTCTCCCAAGTTATGAGGAGTTTCACAGATTCATCCTTATTCTTCAGTGTTGCGTAGAATTCCTTTGTGTGTATATACCACACTTTGTTTATCTATTACTCCACTGATGGGCACTTAGTTTGTTTCCATCTTTTTGCTACTGTGAATAATGCTGCCATGAGTATGTATGAACATGTATATATTTATGTCATGGCTCTTATTTTCCTGGAATAGGTACCTGGTAATAGGATTGCTGGATCATATGATATTTCAATTTCCAACTGTTTAAGTTAGGATCATGGTGTTTTCCACAGTGGTTGCACTGTTTTTCAATCACATAAGCAGTGTATGAAGGTCCCAGTCTCTTCACACCCTCACCAGTATATGTTGTACTCTGTGTTTTTGAACTTTTCTGTTAATGCTGTTGTGAGATGATATCTCATTATTGTTTTGATTGTCATCTCTCTTGTGGCTAATGATTAGAAGAACTTTTTTTCCTGTGTTTGTTAGTTGCCTAAATATCTTTTTTTAGTGAAGATTCTGTTCATGTCCTCTGTCTACTTTTAAATTAAATCGCATGTCTCTCTGTTGTTGAAGTGTTGAAGCTTTCTATAATTTTTTTTCATAGAAGTCCCTTCTCTGACATACTGTTGCCAGAAATTTTTTTTCCAGGTCTGAAAGTTCTCTTTTTACTCTCTTGGTGAGGTTTTTGGATGCACCCAGAAACTCACTTATATAGAATTTATTCTGACTCGTAGCAACCCCCATAGGATTTCCAAGGTTATAAATCTTTACAGAAGAGACTCATCCTTCTCGCCATGGAGGAGCTGGTGTGTTTGAACCACAAACCTTTAGGTTATCAGTCCAAGGCCTTAACCACAGCATGACCATAGCTCCATTTGGATACACATAAAACTTTTAGGAGGTCCCTGGGATTTAGTTTGTCTACTGTTGTTTGAGAATTTTTAGCTATATTTGATAAGGTAGTTACATGTACTAGGGCCCCTAAAGATGCATTTTTTTTTCTTTGAAGATTTTTATGATTTAAAATTTTGCATTTAGGTCTTTGATCCATCTTGAGTTAGTTTTTGTATATGGTAAGAGACATGTATCCTGTTTCAGTTTTCTATAAATATATATCCAATAATACCAACACCATTTGCTAAAGAGAGTGCCTCTTCCCTATTTAATGACTTTCTGCCCTTTGCTGAAGGTTAGCTGTCCATAGCTCTGTCAGGTGGTTTGAAACTCTTCTGACTCATAACAATCCAGTGTACAACTGAGCAGAATATTGCCTGGTCATTTGCCACCCTCACAACGGTTGCTATACTTGAGCCAATCACTGAAACTGCTATGTCAATCTATTTAATTTAGGATCTTCCTCTTTTTTGCTCTCTCTTCTTTATCATGCATAATGTTCTTCTCTAGTTACTGGTCCAAAGTAGGTGACACAAAGTTTTGTGATCATCACTTATAAAGAGCATTCCTGATGCATTTGTTCCTAGACAGATTTGTTCATTCTTTTAGTAAACCATGTTATTTTGTCAATACCATAATTCAAAGACATCTATTCTTCTGTGATCTTACTTACTTATTGTCTAGCTTTCACATGCATATAAGGTGAGTGAAAATATCATGATTTGGGTCAGGCTCACTTTAGTTCTCAAAGTAACATTTTTGCTCTTTAACACTTTAAAGAGGATTTTTGCAGATTTTATTAATGCAATATATGGTTCAATTCCTTCACTGTTGCTTCCATGGGCATTAATTATGAATTCAAGTTAAATGAAATCCTTGACAACTTCAGTCTTTTCTCCATCTGTCACAATATTGCTGATTGATTCAATTGTGAAGATTTTTGTTTTCTTTATGTTGAGGTGTAATCCAAATTGAAGGCTGATGAAGTTTTTGATAAACAGTGTGAGTTCTCTTGTGGTGTTTATGTTTTGTGTCAACTCATCTGGGCCTGGTTGAGTGGCTGGGAAGCTAGTGGTAGTTATTCCCCATGATGAGACTGCCAATCAGCTCCACGGTGAGATTTACCACAAGAAGCTGAGTAGCTGTCTTTGAGATGTGGTGTGCTTCCTGTATATAAGGAAAACCCATGGTCCCTAGCCTATGGCATGCTTGGACCCTGCATGTAGCTGTGCCATTGCTCAGCTATACTGAGCTCAGCTCAGCCATTGCCTACTATACTCTGCCAACCTTGGGACATACAATGGACTTAAGTTAATGGCCAGCCTTGTGGTTTGTTAACATCGGGACTGTGCCCTTTTTACTTGTCAACCTTGGGACTTCTCAGCCTCAGCAGCCAGCAGCTGTCTGAGTGAAGAAACACCTCTAGCTCCAGTGGGCTAGAAGCAGGAGGCAGAGCTGGACCCCAAGTTTGAGGGGCTTTCACCTAGCCCCTAGAGCCTGGTACTTGGAACTTGTACTTAAAGCCTCCAAATTGTGAGAATAAACTCATGTTTGTTAAGGCCATCCCATTTGTGGTATGTTTCTTGTCAGAGCTGCACTAGGTAACCAGAACACTTTGGTTTCAGGAAGCAAGATTGTGTCATCCACATACCACAGCTTGTTACTGAGTATCCCTCCAATTCTACTTCTACAATCTTTTTAATATAATTCAGTTTTTCTGACAACTTACTCATCATGTAAATAGAGTAACTATGATGAAATGATACAACCTTGATGCACACATTTTGTGATTTTATGCCATGCAGTATCCCATGTTCTGTTTGAATGACTGCCTTTGGTCTGTGAATAGGTTCCCAATCAACGCAATTAAGTATTCTGGAATTTCCATTTTCACAATGTCTTCTATAATTTGTTATGATCCACACAGTCTAATGCCTTTACCAAATAAATAAAACACAGGTATACATCTTTCTGGTATTATCTACTTTGAGCCAAGATTCATTTCACGTTGACAATAATATACTTCACTCCACATCCTGCTATGAATCAGGCTTCAATTTTTGGCAGTTCCTTTTATACTGTTGCAACTGTTTTTGAATTACTGTCAGAAAAATTTCATTTTTATGTGATATTAATGATATTGTTTTATTATTTCCACATTCTGTTGGATCACCCTTCTTTGGAATAGGCACAAATATAGATCTCTTCCAGTTAGTTGGTTAGGTAGCTCTGTCCCACATTTCTTGCAAAGGTGAGCGAGCATTCCTACCACTGCTTCCATTTGTTGAAGTATTTCAATTGGGATTCCATCAATTCTTGAAGCCTTGTTTTTCCCCAAGTGCCGCTTAGACTTCCTCCTTCAATATCATCCATTTGCGATCGTATGCTACCTCCTGAAATGGTTAAGCATCAACCAATGCTTTTTGATATAGTGACTACTTTGTGTATTCCTTCCACTTCTTTTGGTGGTTCATGTGTCATTCAACATACCCATACTAAAAAACCCATATACACTGCATAAAATAGATTCCTACTCATAGTAACCCAATGGAACAGAGAAGAACTGTCCTATAGAGTTTCTAAAAGTATACATCTTTATAGAAGCAAACTGACTAATTTTTTGTCATATAGTGTATTGTGGAATTGAATCATGGACCCTGTGGTTAGCAGCTAAATGCTTTAACCTCTGCCTCATCAGAGTCCCCAACACCTCAAACATTACAACTCAAGACTTGAATCTTTTCTTCAGTTCCTTCTGATTGAGAAATATAGAGAGTATTCTTCCCTCTTTGTTTTTTACCTCCAAGTTTTTACATGTTTCACTATAATATTTTACTTTGTCTTCTTGAAACTTTCTTTTTTTTTTAAAAAAAAAGAACTTTTATTGGGATGAAAACATACACAACAAGACATTCACCAACATAACTACTTCTACATTTACAGTTCAGGGACATTGATGACATTTATCATGTTGTGCCACAATTATTGCTATCC
>NW_006922539.1:181488-183801 GCF_000298275.1 Orycteropus afer afer
TTTTTTTTTTTTCCCAACCTATCTAGGAAATTTCCTTCCTCCTCTCCCATCTCTGGTAATTAACAAAGAAAGTTTCCTTCCCTGTATAAACCTTTCCTTGACTGCATACAATAGTGGTCAAATACATTACTTTTCCTTCTGTGAATGACCTATTTCACTCAGAATAGTGTCCTCCAAGTTTATTGACATTACGTGGTGTTTTGCAGATTCTACATTGGTCTTTAGGATTTCATAGTGTTCCATTGTGTGTATGTAACACAGTTTGTTTATCCATTCCTCAGTTGATAGCCACTTAGGTTATTTCTGTCTCTTTGCTCTCGTCAATAGTGCTGCTATGAGCATGGGTGTGCATGTGTATCTATTCGTGTCCTGCCTCTCACTTCTTAAGGACATATACCTACTAATGGGGTTGCTGGATCAAATGGTATTTCTATTACCAACTTTTTAAGGAAACGCCATACTGATTTCTACAGTGATTGTATCATTTTTCAGTCCCACCAACAGTGTATGAAAGTCACAATCTCTCCTCATCTTAACCAGCATTTACTATTTTCTGTTTTGTTGACTTTGCCATTAATGCTGCGGTGAGATTGTACTGCATAGTTGGTTTGATTTTTATCTATCTAGTGACCAATAATTGCAAACTTTTCTTTATGTGTTTCTTGGCTGCCTGAATATCTTCTTTGGTGAAGTGTCTCCTCATGTGTTCTGCCCATTTTTTTAATTGGATGGTTTGTCTTTTTGTTGTTGAAGTGTTGGAATATTCTATAAATTTTAGAGATAGGTTCTTTGTCAGCTATATTATTGTTCTGATTACCTAATACTGCTCTGACAAGAATAATCCACAAAAGGAATAGCTTTAACAAACAGGAGTTCATTCTTAAAGTTTGAAGGCTTTAAGTCCAAGTTCAAAGTACCAGACTCTAGGGGTTAGGTGAAGGCCCTCAACCTTGGTTTGCAGCTCTGACCCCTGCTCCTGGCCCACTGAAGCTGGAGGCTTTTCTTCACTCAGCTACTGGCTGCTGAGGCTGACAAACCCAAGGTTGACAAATAAAAAAGGCACAGTCCCAATGTTACCAAACCACAAGTTACCAGGCCATTAATTCAAATCCCTTGAAAGTTCCCAGGTCAGCAGAGCATGGCAGGCTGCTGAACAATGACATGGCTACATGCAGGGTTCAAGCATGCCAAAGCTAGAAACCATTCCCAAAGCTGTTTTTTTATATACGGGAAGCCGACCACATACCCAAAGGCAGCTACTCAGCTGCTCACAGTAGATTCCACCATGGAGTTGACTACCAGTCTCATCATGGGGAATACTATATCCAGCTGCCCAGCCACTCAACCAGGCCTAGTCAAGTTGACATACAAACTGAACCACCACAATCATTGCCAAACATTTTTTTCCCATTTTGTGGGTTCTCTTTTTATTCTTTTGGAGAAGTCTTTTGATGTACATAAGACTTTAATTTTTAGAATGTCCCAATCATCTAGTTGATCTTCTACTGTCTGTGCAACTGTGCATCTTGAGATATGCTTGATAGTCTATTTATGCCATAAATTAGAGCACCTAAGTTTGTCTTTATTTTTGCTTTGGTGAATTTTATAGTTTTAGGTTTCACAATTAAGTCTTTGAGCCATCGAGAGTTATTTTCTGTGTATGGTGTAAGGTATGGATCTTATTTCATTTTTCTCCAAATAGATTTCCAGTTGTGTGTGTGTGTGCGCGCGCTTTAGGTGCAAGTTTACAGAATGGAGTTTGTTTTACATTCAACATTTTGTGTGAATTTGGTTTCACTCCCCAATTACCATCCTCAACCCTAACCCAGTCTCCTCTTCTCCCTCCACAGTAATTACCACCCCCTGCCCCTCATTGTTATGCACTCCTGTGTGTCCTGCATTTCCTCTGTGTGAATGTTGCCCCTCTGGTGTCCCAGGGTGGATTGCTCCAAGGAATGCATTTCCATAGAGTATGTGGGTGCATCACCCTGGGTTGAGTGGTCCAAGTGTACATCTTGTTTACTATTAGGCTGAGAGCCAGCTCTTAGGAGTGAGTTTTATTCCAGGCCCAGAATATATCCCAGGGCCATGGTATTGGGGCTCTCACCAGACTCCCTCTGATCATTAATTCTGGTCATTATTGAGTTTTTGGATTTTGTTCCATATTTTTCCTCCCACTCTATCCAGGATCTTCAGATTTGATGCTTTCCTGAGTGGTTGCCATTGGTAGCCAGGCACCATCTAGTTCTTCTGGTCTCATGGGCCATCATATCCTAGGGCTGATTGCTTCCAAATGCCTTTTTTTTTTTTTTT
>NW_006922539.1:184066-208769 GCF_000298275.1 Orycteropus afer afer
TCAGGTATTTATATGTTTATCTGTAGCCTTGTATTTTGTGTTAATGGTAATGCAGTATTGTGGATATAACCAAAACCAAACTCAATGCTGTCAAGTTGGATCTGATTCATAACTACCCCTCTTTGGGTTTCCAACATAGTATCACTACAGAAGTAGATTGCCCAATCTTCTTTCCAAGGAATGATGGTGGGTTTGAATCACCAGCCTTCTGGTTAGTAGTCAAATGCTCTATACCACCAGAGCTCCCATTGTGGGTATACTGGTGGTTGGTATTAGCATCTGGTGTCTATATCTCATGTGCAAAATTCGGTGTCTTCCCTTTTCCTAATGTTATGATGGTGATCAATGACTCTTTGTATACCATTTGTAAAAGATTTGCATTTACCATTTGTAAAATGCCAGTACCATTTGTAAAAGAGATTATCTCTTCTCCATTAAATGGCATTTGGTCCTTTGTCAAAGATCAGCTGACCAAAGGTCAATAGATCTATTTCTGGGTTCTCAATTCTGTCCCACTGGTCTATGTGTCTGTCATTTTACCAAAACCAGGGTGTTTTCAGAACTGTGACTGTAGAGTTGTTTTTGAGATCTGGGAGTGTGGGACTTCCTACTTTGTTCTTCAGTAGTGTTTTGCTTATTCGAGGTCTTCCTTTTTATATAAAATTAATGATTGGTTTTTCCATGTCTTTAAAGAATGCTCATGGTATCTGGATTGGGATTGCAATAAATGTATAGGTTGCTTTGGGTAGTATTGACATTTTCACCATATTCCATTTTCCTATCCATGAGCATGGTATGTTCTTCCATTTATGTAGATCTCTTATACTTTCTTAAACTATTGTTTTGTAGTTTTCTTTGTATAAGTATTTTGAGTTCCTAGTAAGATTTATCCCATTTCCTATTTTCCTTCCCTCTTTGTTGGTATAGAGGAATCCAACTGACTTTTGCATGTTGATCTTGTATCCTCCCACTATGCTAAATCTTTCAATAACTTCCATTAGTTTTCTTGCTGAGTCTCTTGGGTTTTCTATACATAGGATAATGTTGTTGTTGTTGCAGTTTGCTGTCAAGTCTGATCCAACTCATAGTGACCCCTCCTTGAGTTTCCAAGGCAGTATCACTATGGAAGTAGACTGCCCAACCTTCCTTTCAAGGAGTGGCTGGTGGGTTTGAACCACCAGCCTTCTGGTTAGCAGTTAAGTACCTTAGGCACTATGTCACCAGAGCTCCTTATAGGATCATATCATCTGTAAATAGAGATAATTTTTCTTTTTCTTTATGAATTTGGATGCCTTTTATTTCCATTTCTTGCCTTAGTGTACTGGCTAGGACTTCCTTCAATTTAGAGTAGAAGTAGAGATAGAGGGCATCCTTGTCTGGTTCCTGTTTGCAAGGGGAATGGTTTCAGTCTCTCTCATTGAGAATGATGTTGGCTGTAGTTTTTTGCATAACATGTCCTTTATTATGCTGAGGAATTTCCTTTCAATTTTAATTTTTTCTGATTGTTTTTATTAGGAATGGCTTTTAAATAGGAAAAATTAGGATTTTTTTCTGATTGTTTTTATTAGGAATGTTTTTATTAGGGAATTGTTTTTATTAGAAATGTTTTATTAGGAACATTTGATATTATGAAATGTATTTTCTGCATCTATTGATATGATCATATGGTTCTTTTCCTTAATTTTCCTTATGTTATGGATAACATGGATTGTTTTTCTGATGTTGAACCATCATTGCATACCTGATAAGAATACCACTTGCAAATGATTTTTTTTTTTTTTTTAATATGTTGTTAGAATCTATTGGCTAGAATTTTGTTGAATATTTTATTCCTCATGTATATTCATGAGGAATATTTGTCTGTAATTTTCCTTTCTAGTGCTGTCCTCACCTGGTTTTGGTATTAGGATTATGTTTCTTCATAAAATGAATTTTGGAGATTCCATCCTTTTCTGTCTTCCTGAATAATTTGAGTAGGATTGGTGTCAGCTCTTCTCTGAATTGTTGGTAGAAATCTCCTGTGGTAATTTTTTTTATAACCTACTCAATTTCTTTGTTTTTATAGATCTGTTATAATTTTCTACCTCAGTCTGTGTTAGTTTAGTAAGTAATGTGTTTCTAGAAATTTATCCATTTCTTCAAGATTTTCAAATTTTTTGGAGAACAGTTCTTCATAGTATCCTGATAGCATTATTTTTATATTTGTTGGTTCTGTTGTAACATTACCCCTTTCATTTATTTGTGTTATTTGCATCTCTTCTTTTGCTTAGTTTGATGGTGAATTGTTGATATTATTAATCTTTTCAAAGAACCAATGTCTAGTCTTGTTTATTTTTTCTATTGTCTTTCTATTTTCTGTTTCATTTATTTCTGGTTGAATCTTTATTTTTCCTTTTCTTTTTTCCTGGTGATCATAGACTTTTTTTTTTTTTTTTCCTGCTCTTTTTCTAATTGTTAGAGTTGTTGGGTTGACATATTGATTTTGGCTCTTTCTTCTTTTTTGATGTTTGCATCTATTGCTATAAATTATCTTCTGATCACTGCTTTTGCTGTTCCCCAAAGATTTTGGTATATTTTTTTTTTTAATTTCTTTTATTACCCAATTGTTTTTGAGGAGGGTGTTATTCAGTTTCCATGTGTTTGCTCTGTTTCCATTGATCTTCCTATTATTGATTTCTAATTTTATAGCACTCTCATCTGAGAAGATGCTTTGCAATATTTCAATGTTTTTAAATTTGTTGATGCTTGCTTTTTGCCTTACATGTGGTCTGTCCTGGAGAATGTTCTGTGTGTCCTTGAAAACAATGTATATTTTGCTTTTGTTGAGTGAAGTGCTCTGTATGTGTCCATAGTCAATTTGGCTGATCCTATTACATAGTTCTTCTGCATCTTTGCTGAGTTTCTTTCCAGTTGTTCCATCTTTTATTGATAGATGTGCATTAAAATCTCCTACTATTACTGTGAATTCATCTATGTGTCTTTTCAATTTTGTTAAAGGCTGATTTGTGTATTATGGGGTTCTTCCATTGGGTGCATAACATATAGTTATATGTTATATATAGAACATAACATATAGTTATGCTCTTTTGTTAAATTGATCCTTTAATCATTACACATTGTCCTTCTTTGTCTCTTATAGGAGCTCTGGTGGTGTAGTGCCTAACCTATTTGACTGCTAATCAGAGGCTGAAGGTTCAAACCCACCAGCCACATCTTAGAAGGAAGTTTTGGCAATCTACTTCTGTAATGATACTGCCTCTGAAACCCAAGAAAGGGTTGCTATGAGTTGGATCTGACTTGACAGTAGTGAGGTTTTTTTTTTTTTTTTTTTTTCGGGGGGGGGGTGGTTTGTCTCATGTTCATTGTTGTTTCAGAGTCTATTTTATCAGAAATTAAGGATGCCACTCCTGCTTTGTTTTGGTTGTCATTTGCTTGGTGTATCTTTTTCCAACCTTAGGTTTTTAGTCTGTATTGTCTGTATGTATAAGATGAGTCTCTTGCAGACGGCAAATTGATAGGTCATGTTTTCTTATCCAGTCTGAAACTTTCTGTCTCTTTATTGGTGCATTTAATCCATTTACATTCAATGTAATTATCAACAAGTGTGAATTCATTGATGTCACTTTGTTATGTGTGTTTTTTTTTTTTTGTGGTATTGCTGATTTCATTGTTACATACAATTTTCTGTGCTGAGCTCATTTTGTGTATGATTTATGTTATTATTTCAGTATTTGGTAAATAATTGTGCTTGTCCTCTTTTTTATTTTGATGTGAAGACACTATTTTTCATTTGAAATTACCCTGTAATTTATAATTTTCTTCCCGAATTTAAAATAGTCTGTCTGTCTTGCAATTGTCTTGATTTCCTTGCTATTCAGAAGTTCTGTACCTACACTATGTATTCTCTCTTGGATTGTAGTTGTCCTCATTTACTAGTTGTTGTCTCTAGTTCCCTGTTTACAGTCTAATATGCTTATTTTGCTTTGGATATTTCTATAACTTGTTTGGCTTCTAGGTTATGTCATCATGTATGTTAATTATCAGTTGTTGTTTGCTATTGTTGATTCTCTGTTCAAAGGATTCTCTTTAGCATCTTTTATGAAATGGTTCTAGTTTGAACAAATTCCCTTAATTTCTGCTTATCTGGAAATGTACTAATTTCACCTCATATTTGAGGGACAAATTTGCTGGGGATATAATTATTTGTTGGATTTTTCCCCCCCAGGTTTTTATTTATATCAACCTGTTGCCTTCTCACATGCATGGTTTCTGCTGAGAAATCAGAGTTTAGTCTTATTGGTTGCCATTTTTAGGTAACTTTTCATTTTTCCCATGCTGCTTTCAGGATTTTTTCTTTGTCTTTGGTTATGATGATATATCTTGGTGATTTTCTTTTGGGGTCTAACCTCTTTGGGGTTAATTGAACTTCTTGAATGTGCATGTTCTCATCTCTCATCATATTAAGGAAATTCTCTTCCAACAAATCTTTGACAATTTTCTTGGGGATTAATCTGTCTCTGCCTGTTCTGGAAATTCAATTACACTTAGGTTACTCCTCTTGATGGTATTCCATATGAATCTTAGACTCTTGTCATTTTGTTTTGACCTTTGTTCAATTGATCTCTTACCACAGTAATATTGAGCTATTTGTCTTCAATCTCATTAGTTCTATCTTACATTGATTTGATTCTACTGCTTTTTCCATTCAACATGTTATTTCTGAAATCCTATTATTAATCCTCTGGATTTCTGTTTGTTGTTTTTGTATCGTTCCTATTTTCTTTGTTTATTTTGTCAATTTGTTCTTGTACTGTTTTCCTAAATTGTTTGAAGATAGTGTCAGTGTTTTCCTTGATCTTGTCAGTGTTTTCTTGATCTATCTCTCAATCCATTGAAAGTACCCACATATAATTGTCTTGAATTCCTTAATAGCGAGCTCCAATGCTGCTTTTTGCTTAAGGATGTTTTCTGGGTTTGTATCCTGGTCCTTTGTTTCTACCACTTTATCTTGCTTTTTCTGTGGGCTGTGAAGGTCTGTTGTCTCCAAGACATGGTGCAGTTATATTTATGTCTAATGTGTGGTTTTATGTTGGTGTGATTCATGCAAAATTTCTTTTCCTCTTTATTTTATTTTGATCTGTCTGAGTTAGGAGAGTACTGTGCTCTTCAATTCACTATCTGTTAGGTTTAGGCACTCACCATCTGTCTCCTGGTGGGCGTGATAGAGAAAGAGAGTGTATGCACAGATGTCTATTAGCTGTTCATGAAGGGCAGATGAGGGTGAGTTAAGCTGGTATTGACTACTGTCTGTCTTTAGTCAATTGGTGCAAAAGCAATTGTTGGTCCTCACTCAGTGTATGGAGCTGCAGGAGGTGAAGGCATGGTTGGGTTGTGGGAACTGTTGCTGTCTCCCACTCAGTTAGACAAAAAAAAGTTAAAAAAAAATCACCAAAACATTCAAAATGGAGTCTTGTCAGTAGCCACCAAACTAATTCCCTCTAGCATCTTAGTGCCTGAAAAACTAGGTACAACAGTTAGAATTAAGGATCCTGGTGCTCTGAACAGCTTGCTGAGACCAAGTGCAACAAACTCAGGGGAGAAGGCTTAGAAAGGAGAAAGAGACAGGGGAAAAAAAAAAATTAAAAGAACAGGAGATCTACCTTGTGGAGCACCAACAGGCAGGTGAGAAAGGCCATTGAAGACCTCCCTGGGTTAAGGAAAAAGACACACCACACTAGCATACCAGCAACCACACCACCATATAAGTGATCACCCCAAGGACCTACCTTTTGCACCTGCTTTTATCAAGTAACTTAGGTCAGCTGGGAATGAGCAGGCACTTCTAGCACTCCTGAAACCTGAGCAGAAAGTCCATTGGCATTGCAAGAGGGTGGTCTTGGGGAGGAACCCCTATAGCAAATCACTAAATGGGCTTGGATCAGGTTTTTGGCACTGAAGGACCCCGCACTTGACATTGTCAGTATTCTTCAGACCACTAGGTGTGCATGGGCATTTTCCCTGACTCCAGTGCTGCTGAAACCTGAATGGAGAAATCTGTGGTGCTGCAAGTGGGCAGTCTCAGAGAGGAACTCCCACAGCAGATCTCAGTGTGGGCTGGAGAGGCAAGCATGCAGGCCCTGGGAGGAACTCCCATGGTGGAACATAGTGTGGGTCCATGCCACAAGTGGGCGGGCCCAGAGATGAACTCTCGAGGTGGATCGTGGAGCCAGGCAGTTGTCTTGGGTTGTCTTTCTTGTTACCAAGGGACTTTGGGAGAGGAGTTTTTGCATGTGTCTGAGCCTGGAGGAAAGTGGCTACTCTCTAACAACTGTAGTCTTTGGTGAATTTGAGCTGCAGGCCTGTGAATAACACTACAACATCATCATTAGCAGCTTGCTCAAAGCCCTAGAAACTGCCTCTAGCAACATGGAGCTTTCCTTCTTTCTGTCTTCCACTCCCACCTTCTCTGCCAATATCCTTCCTCATCCAATAGAAGAACTCACATTCAGCCACCATAATACCTCCTGGTTCGAATTCTAAACCCTCTTTATGACAAACAGAGATTTATATCCACATTCCACACAGTGATTCCATCATCACAAAGAAAACTGCAGAACAACCCAGCATACTTGAATTAATAACCAAAAAAATAAAATACACCAGCTCCACCTTTTCAAAATATTAAATCATAAACCCAAGACAAAATAAATCAGTACATAACCAACAGTTAAAGACAACCTTGAAATAGTTATGAAACAACAGGCAACCTCAAATAAAAAAAATAAAAATAAAAAGGCATTAGAACCAAAACCACAAATGAAGGTCTCATTAAACGTGGAGGAAGAGGAGGGAATAGAATTATCTGACAAGGAATTTAGAAGATATGTTTATAGAGCTTTACAGGAGCCTAAGGAAACCCAAAACAGATGCAAATAAAAGACAGAGTTTCCTGGAAGAACTCAGGGAAATCATTCAAAACCAAAATAGCAAGATTAATGCACAATCAGAACTCATACAAAAACAGCAGTTAGAAATCCAGAAGATGAATACCAAAATTACAGAGTTACACAATACAGTGGAAGCAAAAAAGCATAGGATACAACTGGCTGAAGAACACATATCCCAACTAGAGACAAATGCCTGGACACCAGACTGAAGAAAAATCAGAACAAAGATTTAAGAAAAATGAAAAAAACCTAAAATTTATATGGGATGACATGAGAAGGAACAACATATGGTTCATTGGAATTCCAGAATAAGAAGAGGCAAAAAAGAACAAAAGAACAAAAAAAAAAAAAAACACTGAGAAAATCATGGAAGACTTGCTAACAGAAAAGTCCCCCCATATTATGAAGGAAGCAAAATATCTGTCCAAGAAGCTCTACAAACTCCATACAGGACAAAAGAACAACAAAAAAAAAAAAAAACACTGAGAAAATCATGGAAGACCTACTAACAGAAAACTCCCCTCATATCATGAAGAAAATATATTTGTCCAAGAAGTTCATAGAACCCCGCACAAGATAGATCCCAAGAGAAAAACACTGAGGCATATTATAATCAAACAATCCAAAACCAAAGACAAAGAAAAAATTTTGAGAGGTGCCTGGGAAAAAAAGAAATATTACTTATAATAATCAAACAGTTAGGCTGAGCTCCAACTTCTCAGCAGAAACCATGCAGGCAAGAAGGCAATGGGATAGCATATATAAAACACTGAAGGAAAAGAACTTCCAACCAAGAATCCTATATCCAGCCAAATTATCCACCAAATATGAGGGCAAAATCAAGGAATTCTCAGACAAACAGAAATTAAGGGATTTTGTGAAAAACCAGACCAACCCTACAGAAATGCTTAAGGAAGTCCTTCCAATGGAGAACCCACAACAGAGATCAACAAAACCAGGATACATGGCATCAACAATAAAACCAACTCAGAAATAGATACCCAAAATAAGACCATAAAACATTGTACCTTAAAAACCAAGGAACTCAATCAGAGCAAAACAACAGCAACTAACCTATCAGGGGGATTAAAACTTCTAGGTACAGATCCTCAAGTGGAGAGGAAAACAGGACAATGTCTTTGCAGTACTCACTGTTCTAAAAATTTATAGACAAGAATATACTCCAAGATAACTACAGAGAAAAATAACAATGCTTCTAAGCAAATCCAGAAGGAAGGAAAACATATAGGTTTAATAAGCACAAAACCAACTATAAAGAAGAGGGAGAAAGCATTAGCCAACAAACCAAACTCAGCACAGAAAGTATAAGGGCCAAAGAAACATCAACAACACGACAAAAAAAAAAAAAAAAAAAAAATAGAATGACAGCAATCAACTCATACCTATCACTAATTATACTCAATGTGATTGGACTAAATGCACCAATCAAGAGAAAGAGAGTAGCAGACTGGTTAAGAAAAGACTCATCTATATGCTGCCTATAAGAAACCCACCTTAGACACAAAGATAAAAACAAATTAAGAGTTAAACAATGAAAAAATAGCAAGCCAATGGTAACCGAAAAACAGCAGGAGTGGCAATGTAAATTTCTGATAAAACAGACATCAAGGTGAAAAACATCATAAGAGACAAAGAAAGACATTATATGATGCTGAAATCGTTAATTGACAAAGAAGATGTTATGATAATAAATATTTATGCACCCAATGAAGGTGCTCCAAAATACGTGAAGCAAATATTAAGTGAATTAAGAGGGACAATAGACAACTCTACAATAGTAATAGGAGACTTTAACAAACCAGTCTCAAAGAGGGACAGGTCAACTAGAAAAACTTAACAAAAATACAGAAGAACTCAACAATACAATCAACAAACTCTACTTCATAGACATATACAGGGCATTCCACCCAACAAAAACACAATTCACATTCTTCTCCAGTGCACATGGATTCTTCTCCAGAATAGACCATGTGTTAGGACATAAAACAAGCCTCAATAAATTAAAAAACTTTTAAATACTACAAAGCATCTTCTCAGACCACAATGCTATAAAATTAGAAATTAATAATAGGAAGATCAAAGGAAAAAATCTCAAACATGGAAGCTGAAGAATTCACTGCTCAAAAACTACTGGGTAATAGAACAAATAAAAACTGAAATTAAAAAAAAAAAAATCCTTGAAAGAAACGAGAATGAAGATACATCATACCAAAATATATGCAACACGGTGAAAGCAGTACTCAAAGGACAGTTTATAGCAATAAATGCATACATAAAAAAAGAGGAAAGAAACAAAATCAACACTCTAACTCATCAACTCCAACAACTGGAAATAGAACAACAAAAGAACCCTACAGTATCTAGAAGCAAGGGGATAATAAAGATCAGAGTATAAATAAATGAAATAGAAAAAAATAAAAGAGAGAGAATCAACAAAACAAAAAGCTGGTTCTTCAAAAACATGAATAAAATTAATAAACCATTGGCAGGTTTAAAAAAAGATAAGAAAGAGAAGATCCAAATCACAAGAATTTTAAACAAAAAGGATGTCATCACAACAGAACCAAATGAAATAAAAAAGATATTGACAGAATATTATAAAAATGGCACTCCAACAGATTTGAGTATCTAGAAGAGATGGACAGGTTTCTAGAATCACAAAATCTATCTAAACAATCCACTCAGTGATAGAATTCTTGAATAGACCTATAACAAAAGAAGAAATTGAGCAGTTCATTAAAAAAAAATTTCCACAAAAATAAAGTCCTGGCTCTGATGACTTCACTGGAGAATTTTACCAAATATTTAGAGAAGAGTTGACACCTATCCTACGCAAGCTATTCCAGAACCCAAAACATAGAAAAAGATGTAATACTCCTAAACTCATTTAATGAAGAAAGCATAACAC
The DNA here is from genome assembly GCF_000298275.1 of Orycteropus afer afer. NCBI lineage: Eukaryota > Metazoa > Chordata > Mammalia > Tubulidentata > Orycteropodidae > Orycteropus > Orycteropus afer. The sequence continues at coordinate 193,943 of NW_006922539.1, forward strand.
TAATACAAAAAACAGGGAAAAATACTATTAAAACAGAAAATTACAGACCAATATTTCTCACGAACATAGATGCAAAAAACTTTAACATTACCTAGCCAAAAGAATCAAACAACATATCAAAAAAATTAGTACACTCTGACCACGTGGGATTCATACTAGGTTTACAAGGGTGGTTCAACATCAGAAAAACAATTAGTGTAATCCACCACATAAACAAAACAAAAGAACCATATGATTATATCAATCGATGCAGAAAAGACATTTGGTAAAATCCAACACCCATTCCTGTTCAGAACTCTCAGCAAAATAGGGATAGAAGGGAAATTCCTCAACATAACAAAGTGGATATATGCAAAGCCATTGGCCAACATAATTATTAATGGAGAAAGACTCAAGGCATTCCCCTTATGAATGGGAACCAGACAGGGATGCCCTCTATCACCACTTCTATTTAACATTGTATCGGAAGTCCTGGCCAGAGAAATAAGGCAAGGAAGAGAAATAAAAGTCATACAAATTGGCAAGGTGGAACTAAAGCTCTCTCTATTTGTGGATGGTATGATTCTGTACACAGAAAACTCAAGGGACTCAATCAAGAAATTACTGGAACTAATAGAGAGGTTCAGAAAAGTGGCAGGATATGAGGTCAACATAAAAAAAGAAATCATTTGGATTCCTCTACACCAAGAGTCCTCTGATAAAGAAATAAGGGAAACAATACCCTTTACAAAAGCTAATAAAAGATAAAATATCTAGGAATAAACTTCACCAGAGACATAAAAGACCTATATAGATAAAATATAGAACACTGCTACAAGAAACAAGGGCACTGCATAAATGGAAGAATCTACATTATTCATGGATAGGTAGACTGAATATTGTGAAAATGTCAATACTCCCTAAAGCAACCTACACATTTAACAAAATCCTGATCCAGATTCCAACAAATTTTTTTAAGGACATGGAGAAACCAATTACTAACTTCACGTGGAAAGGAAAGAGACTTCAGATAAGCAGAACACTTCTGAAGAAGAACATAGTGGGAGGTCTCACACTCCCGGATCTTAAGAACTACTATAGAGCCATGATAGTCAAAACAATATGGTATTGGTACAATGATAGACAGATAGACCAATGGAACAGAATAGAAAGTCCAGACATAGATCTATCTATGGACAACTGATCTTTGACAAAGGTTCAAAACCCATTAAATGGGGAAGAGACAATCTCTTTAACAAAGGGTGCTGGCAAAATTGGATATTGACTTGCAGAAAAATGAAACAAGATCCATACTTTACCTCATACACAAAAACACACTCGAGCTGGATCAAAGACTTAAATGTACAAACAAAAACTATAAAATTCATCAAAGATACAATAGGGGCAAATCTGGGAGCCCTAATTTATGTCATAAATAGACTATCAAGCATAACCCAGAATATGCAGGTGGTAGAAAAGAAGCTAGATGACTAGGACATTTTAAAAACTAAATTATTATGCACATCGAAAGACTTCATCAAAAGGGTAAAAAGAAAACCTACAGATTGGGACAAAATATTTGCCCATGACATATCTGATAAAGGTCTTTCTCCAAAATCTATAGAAAACTTCAACACCTTAACAACAAAAAGACAACCCAATTCACAAATGAGCAAAGGACTTGAGCAGACACTTCACCAAAGATGATATACTGGTGGCCAACAAACACATGAGAAATTTCTCATCATCATTAATCATTAGAGAGATGCAAATCAAAACAACGATGAGTTATAATCTCACCTGAGCAATAATATAAAAGTTCAACAGTCAGAAAGTAACAGTTGCTGGGGAGGTTGCAGAGAGATTGCAGCTCTTGTGCACTGGTGGTGGAATTGTAAAATGGTACAACCATTGTGGCATATGGTATGGCACTTCCTTAAAAAATTTGAAATAGAAATACCATTTGACCCAGCAATTCTATTACTAGGAATATATCCTAAAGAGCACTAATAGACATATGTACAATCTATGTTCATTGCAACACAATTCACTATAGCAAAGAGATGGAAACAACCTAAATGTCTATCGATAGATGAGTGGATAACCAAATTATGGTACATGCACACAACAGAATACCATGTTACATTAAGGAACAATGAGGGATACTCGAATCATCTCACAACATGGATGAACCTGGATGACATTATGCTGAGTGAAATAAGTCAATCGCAGAAAGACAAGTGCTGTATGAGCCCATTACTGTAACAAGAAAAAAAGGGTTTGCTTGGGAAAGGGAACTCACTTTGTAGCTTACTGGGATGGGGAGGAATGAGGAGGGAAGGGGAAGGATTAATTTTGAGCTAGTTGGGGTGCACACACTGATGTGGGTAAGGAGAGAGATATAAGGAAAGGGTCTCTGACCACCATGATAACATTAGGAAATGGATGGACACTGAATTTTGTACATAAGAGATAGATGACAGATGCTAATACCAACCTATGTGTCCACAATACTGCTTTACCATTAACACCAAAACACCAGGCTACAGATAAACACACAAACACTTGAGAGGATCAGAGGAGGGGTCAGTGAACAGGAGTATACTCTAGACCAAGGCTAGATTCAGCAGAGGCTAATCTTGCACAGACACCAGTGATACAAAATACCTGCAATCTTTACAGAAATAATAGAAGACATACACAGAGTAATCCCTCACAGACACCCAGACACTATGGGAGAGAGATCCAATAGATCTACCATCTCCGGACCACAGTATTGGGGGTCACCAGACCCAATTGGCACAACAAAATACATAAAAGCCTTGTTCTGAAGCCTACATTGGTGATTAGTGACTGGGATCTTAAAAGCTTTCAAGCGGCCACCTAAGATGCAGCTAATGGTCTCCTAGCATTGGAAGTGAAAAAGAGTGAAAAAAAAAAAAAGGGGGGGGCATTTGGAAGCAATCAACCTTAGGACATGATGGCCCTCGAGATCAGAATAACTAGATGGTGCCCAGCTACCAATGCCAACCACTCAGGAAAGGATCAAATCTGGAGATCCTGGATAAAGTAGGAGGGAAAATGTGGAATAAAATCCAAAAACTCAATAATGATCAGAATTACTGGTCAGATGGAGTCTAATGAGACCCCCAATACTATGGCCCTGGAATACATTATGTGCCTACAATAAAACTCACTCCCAGGGGTTGGCTCTCAGCCCAATAATTAACAAGTTGTATATGTAGACCACTCAAATCTGTATGACACACCCACATACTACACGGTAATACATCCCTTAGAGCAATAGACCATAGGGCACCAGAGGGACAATATTCACACTGAGGAAATGCAGGACAAACAGGAGTGTATAACTATGAAGGACACAGGGGGAAGGTTACTGGGCAGAAGGGGAGGAGACTGGGTTGGGGTCAGGCATGGTAAATGGGGAGTGAAACTAAATGTACATGTAACGTTGAATGTAAAACAAACTCTTAAAATAAAAGTAAAATTAAAAAAAAAAAGTTAAAACATGAGAACAGAAAACTCAAACTGAACCAACAATAGCAACTGAAAAAAAAAAACTTGAGAAGAAAAATTTTCAAATTTTTTTTTAAAAAAGATAAAAGATAATGCAAAAAATAGATTAAAAAACCACAATATTTGGGGAAGGAGGAATGTGAGAAAAGAGTAAGAGCAAAAGAATGATGAAGAAAAAGTGGGGAAAACTGCAGGGGGAACAAGGAATGGGAAGAACCAAAGGAAAGGGAAAAAAAAAAAAAAAGGACCAGGGATGGGAAAGAGAAAAAAGTAAATGAAAAATGAAGGAAGATAAAAGGATTAATTTAAAAGCAAACAAACAAAAACAAAACTGTGATGGCAGAGCAGGGACCCCAGGCTCTGTCAGGGCACAGACCAGAATGGAATTCCCTCTGCTCAATGTTGGTGGATTTGGGGCACAGCCACATGTCTGTTCACCAAACCAGTGTGTATAATAAGAGCAACAAAGGGAACATCACACCTTTCCAGTCCTCAGCTCATCTGACATGAATCACATCCATTTATGTAGATATCTTTTAGTTTCTCATAGTGAATTTTGTAATATCTTTGTATAAGTCTTTTGTATCTATGGTTCAATTTATTCCTAAGTACTTCATTTTTCATGGTGGCTATTGTAAATGTTATTGTTTCCCTAATTTGCTTTTCAGTGTTCACTTTACTAATGTGGAAGAATCTGATTGATTTTTGAATATCGATCTTCCACCCTACCCCATTGCTAAATCTTTCTATTAGTTTTAGCAGTTTTCCTGCTGAGTCTTTGGCATTTTGTGTGTATGTGACTATATCATCTGCAAAAAGAAATCAGTTTACTTCTTCTTTACCCATTTTGATGTCTTTTATTTTCTTTTTCTTGCCTTATTGCTCTGGATAGGACTTCAAATACAATATGTAATAAAGCAAACAAACTCACTGCAATCAAATTGATTGTGATTCATAGCAACTCCACTGGGTTTCCAAGGCTGTAAATCTTCATGGAGGAAGACTGCCTTATCTTTCTTCCACAGAACTGCTGGTGGGTCCAAACCACTGACTTTTTGGTTAGCATCCAAATTAATGGAATAAGAGGGTGATAAAGGTCTTTTCTCTCTGGTTCAAATTTGTAATGGGAATATTTTTAGTCTTTTTCTGTTGAGACTAATGTTGGTATTTGGTTTGTGTATACACCTTTAATTATGTTGCAAAACTTACCTTCTATTCCTATTTTGCTGAGCATTTTTATCAAGAATTTGTATTGGATTTTGTCAAATGCCTTTTCTGTATTGATTGATATGATTATATGGTTCGCTTCCTTTATTTTATTTTTATGGTGGATTGCATTGATTGGTTTTATGATATTGAACCATCCTTGCATTCCTGGTGTGGATTTCACTTGGTCATTATGTATTATTTTTTTATATATTTTTGGATTCTATTGGTTAAAATTTTGTGGAGAATTTTTGTTCATGAGGGATACTGTCATATAATTTTCCTTCTTAGTGGTGTCATTGTCTGGGTTTTGTATTAGAGTTATATTTGCTTCATAGAATGAGTCCAGGAGTATTCCATCTTTTTGTACTTTCTAGAATACTTTGAGTAGCCATGGTGTCAGTTCTCTGAATACTGAGTAGAATTCATCAGTAAAGCAACTTGGATCTGTATTTTTTTTTTTTTTTTAATGACATGTTCAATTTCTTCTTTCGTGATAGGCCTATTCTACTTCCTACTACCAATTTTGTTAGTTTGGATAGGTAGTGTGTTTTGAGAAATTTGCCCTTATCTTCTAAGTTTTCAGATTTGTTGGACTGCATTTTTACATAATACTTTGTTATTGTCCTATATTATTTCTGTAGACTCTCTTGTGACTTGTTTATTTCATTTCTTATTCATGTTTTACATCTGCTTTTTCTTTGTTAAATTTGCTACTGGTTTTTCAATTTTATTAATCTCTTCAAAGAACCAAGTTCTAATCCTATTGATTCTACCTATTGTTTTTATGTTTTCTGTTTCATTTATTCCTACATGAATCTTTGTTATTTCCTTTCCTCTGGTGACTGTAAGTTTTTTTTTTTTTTTTAATTTTCCTAATTGTTGGAGATGTTGGGTTAGGGGTTAATTTTGGTTCTTTCTTCTTTTTTAATGCATGCGTTTACTTCTATAAATTGTGTTCTAAACACTGCTTTTATTTTGCTTCAAAAATTTGATAAGTTATGTTTTCATTCTCATTAATGGGATTTTTATTTATTTATTTATTCTACTACCCAGTAGTTTTTTAGTGGTTTGTTAGATAGTTTCTAAATATCTGATTTATTTTTCTCTTCATCTTCCTGTGCTAAATCACTAACTTTGTAACATTGTGATCTGAGAAGATGCTTTATAGTATTTTGATGTTTTATGTTTACTGAGGTAAGCTTTTTGGGCTAAAATGTGTCTATTTTGGAGAATATTATATGTGCATTGTAAAAGAATGTGTATTGTGCTGTTGTTGAATGGAATATTCTATATATACCTATGATGTCAAGTCTATAATTATGTTGTTTATATCTTCTGTATCTTTTTTGAGTTTGTTTAAAGCTCTATCCTTCATTGAAAGTGGTGTATTAAAGTCCTTTAGTATTGTTAAAAGGAGCTCTGGTGGTGTAGTGGTGAAAGCATGTGGCTGCTAATCAAATGGCCAGTGGTTTGAACCCAGCATCCACTTTGCAAAAGAAAAATAGGGAAGTCTACTTCCATAAAGATTTATAGCCTTGGTAACCCAATGGAAGTCATTATGAATCAGAATATGGCACTGAGTTTGTTTTTGACATATTATCAAGGAGTTATCTCTTTCATTTCTTGTAATGCTTGGTTTATATATCTGGGGATTCTTTAATTAGGTGAGTCGATATTTATGATGGCTATGTCTTCTTTTGGTAATGACCCTTTAATCATTATATAATGTTCTTCCTTGTCCCCTGAGGCAGTAAGGTTGTATGCCAATTTGGCTGGGCCATAATTATGAGTGGCTTGGTAGCTGTGATGTAGTTATTCCACATGAGATTGGATATAGTGTAATGCCTTCCAAGGTAGAATCAGCTTTGAGCAGTTAATCAGTTGAAGAGGAGTTGTCTTTGGCATGTGTTCTGCTTCTGTTGTACATATGCAGATGATCCAGCATCTGGCTTATTCATAATCTGTCGCTTCTGTATTTGAACTAGTGGTCTTTGTTGTGTCAGCAGCCAGCAACTGCATAAGTTAGGAGAAACCTCTAGCTTGTTCCAGTAGGCCTGGTAGCCAGAGCTGAAACCTAAGGTCAAGGGACCTCCTCCCAGCCACCTAGAGCTTGCACTCTAGCCTCCTAAATTTTAAGAGAATAATTTTGTGTTTTTCGAATCCATCCACTTGTGGTATTTCCATTACAGCAGCACCAGAGAACAAAGACTTCTCTTGTTTAGTTTCTTTCCCTAAAGTCTATTCTATTAGCAATTATCATTGTCACTCCAGCTTTTCTTTGAATGCCACTTGATTGATATATTTGTTTTCATCCTTTGAGTTTTAACTTGGTTTTATATCTAAGCTCTTTCACTTGTGGATAGATAGTGTATTGATCACTCATATTTTCTTATGAATTCTGCTCCTACTCTTATCTCTTGACTGGGTCATTTAATACATTTACATTCACTGTAATTATCAATAGATATGAATTTACTGCTGTTATTTTACTGTTTTCTTTTTCTTATGCTATGAATGGTTTCTGTCTTGCACATTACTTTTCTTTCTGGAATTAATTCTGTTTATGGATTTTATTATTTCCCTTCATTTTTGTTAGTTTGGTGAATCTTTTTAATTTTCTCTTCCTATTTTGTTGAAAAGGTTTATTATTTTTTTAGAGTTATTCTGTAATTTTTATTATCTTCTTAAGTGTAAAAGAGTCTTTTTTATCTTGATATCATCCTGACTTCCTCTCCATTTGGAAGTTCTACATTTGTCACCTATTTGTAGTTTTCATCATTTTCAGTTTATTTTCTCTGGTTATTTATTTTCAGTCTTGTAGATTGATTTATTTTTATAGTTCTATATCTGGCTTGATATTTAGGTAATATAGTTTTGTGTTTTAATCTCAGGTTATTGTATGTTGTGAGTTTTCCGTCTGAAGCACTTCCTTTGAAATTTCTTGAAAGTTTGGTCTAGTTTTTACAAACTCCAAAAAATGTCTTAATTTTGCCATTATATTTGAAGGGAAATTTTTCTGGATATATAATTCATGGTTGGAATTTTTTTTTTCTTTCGTGGATTTATAAATATCATCCCATTGCCCATTGCCTTCTTTGAATGGTTTCTACTGAGAAATTAGAGCCTACTCTTATTGGTTCTCTTTGTAGATTCCTTTTTTTTTGGAAAATTTTATTATGGTATGCCTTGGTGATTTTCTTTTGGAGACTATCCTACTGGTGGTTCATGTAGCTTCTTGAGTGCCTAATTTCTCATTTTTCATAATATTAGGGAATTTTCTTCTGACAATTTTTTTACCATCTTCTCACAATTTTTATTATTTTATTTTAGTTTTGTTTTTGCCTGTTTCTGCTTAGAAATCTGATCACATGTAAGTTATTCTTCTTGAGACTGTCCAATATATTTTGTAGGCTTTCTTCATTTTTTTTCTTTAATTATTATATTTTTTTCTTCCTCATAGTTTCTCTAACAAATTAGTATTAAGAGATTTTCTTTCTATTTAGTTAATTCTGTCCTCTATTGATTCAATTATACTCCTTGTCCTTCCAATACATTATTTTTTTCTGAAATTTTGCTATTGATCTTCTGGATTTCTAGTTGCTTTTTTTTTTTTTTTTTTTGGTATTATTTTTAGTTTTAATTTTCCATTGACTTTATCAGTTTATTTTGTGTTGCTTTCCTGAGTTCTTCTACAGCTTTGTGTTTTCCTTGATTTTGTTTATGATTTGCCCTGTATTTTTTTTCTTTGACTGTTTTTTAATCTGTTGAAAGAACCTAAGTATAATTCTTTTTAAGTCCTTTTCAAGTATTTCCAACAGCATTGAGATCTTTCTAACAGCATTTTTTTTCTCTCTCTGAAGATTTTCTGGCCCTGTATTTTGCTCACTTTCTTTATTAGCTTGTCCTGTCTTTTTTTTTTTTTTTTTTTTTTTTTAATGATTCAAAATAGTCTGTTGTCTCTAAGACTTTGTGTTGTTATTCTATTAATTTAGTGACTGCATGTTGGTTTTCTTCACCATGGATTTTTGTTTTGTTTTAATATACACGGGTAATCATGTGGGTCTGCTATTCTGCTCACTAGTTTGGCAGCACTTGGCTGCTCATCACATGTCTTCAGGTGAATTTGGTAGTGGTTTGAGTGTGTGCGCAAGTTTCTAATTGTTGATCATGTAGAGAAGCTGAATACAAGTTATCTGTCTTTCATTGATCCAGTGATGCTGAAATATGTGATGGCAGTTGCCCAGTGGGTTGGGTGGCAGGTGGGAAGGGAAAGGCCTCAGGAGGGTCACTGGCTCCCAAATGATGGAAAAAGAGAAGGAGAGAGAAGACAAAGAAAAGAAAGAAAATAAAACAAACAAGAGGAGGGAAGATAGAAGGAGTAAGAAGGAAGACAAAATGAGAAAAGAAAAAAAAAAGTGGCACAGTACCGATACAAGTACAAGCCACCAAACATGGCTGCAGTGGGAATGCAGGACATAAATCTCAGGAGCACATTCTCTTGACTATGACTATGGAGGTGACAATGCACTGGGTGTTTGCTCAATAGGATCAAAAATGAAAAACAAAGGCAGGAAGAAGATGAAAAAAAGAGAAGAAAAAAATGAGGGAAATTAGAAGAACTATGGAAACAGAAAAAAAGAGGAAAAAAAGTGATGCATTACTGGCATAAGCACTAGCTGTCAATCACCATTATAGTGTTAGCACATCACTTGTATCATGGCACATGTGCCATCAACTACAGAGAAGAAGGGATAGATATTGTTGGCTGTTGAAGAAGCAGAGGATAGACACTTGCTCTGGAGAATAAATAATAATAATAATTGGGAGAAAGAGTAAGAAATAAGAAAAAGAAAAGAAAAAAGTAGTTTGGGAAGAAGGAAGAACTAATGGTAAGCAAGAAAGAAAGATGAAAGTGAGAAAGGGAAAGAAAGAGAGAGAAAGAAAAAAAATAGCAAAGCACTGGCATTGGGGTGGATGTTGACTTGGTTATGGGGGGTGGTGTCTGTGTCTCTCTTTAGTGGGAGGTGGCATTGTGTAAGGGAGGTAGATCAAAATTCTATTTTCTCTGATCACTGATGTGGGTGCCAGTGAAGTCCTGGGTGAACAGAGCTAACCATATGATTCCTGCCCAAGTCAGAAAGCTGGTTGCAATAATTCAAAATGGCTGGTTGTGGGATGTCAAACCCATTAGCAATTCAGCACCATATATGCCTCCTCATTCAGTGTTTTCCTTCAATGTTTTCCTTGGTATTTGAGATACTTCTTTATCTTTTCTCATAGAAGTTCTGTGGTCCAGGATTGTCACCCATATTTGTTTCACTTGGTTTCTCAGGTATTTGCTGTAGAGGATCTGGGTGGTATATCTGCATTGTCTTCCATATTGTCCACCAGAAAGTTCACATTTTAAAATTGATTGCTCCAGGGTACGTATGTCAGATTAAATCACTACAGAGAGCGCCAGACATTGATACAGGAACTCTAGATTGCCTAATCCTCTGTAAATAATCATAGACCCTGCTTTGAATGCCGTGCATTTCTGTGGGTGTATCTGGGAGCAGGCACACTGGGGTGGGTTTTGTTCCTATACTCCTATAAAAGAGCTTTGAGCCATTTTGTATCCTAAGAATTAACAAGAATAACTTTGATTGGATATAGCCCAGAGGAGAAAAGGACAGTGAAAAGAGAATTGAAATAATTTGTGTACTAAGAATGCTGAAACCTTGTTGAATTCTGTGCACATTACTGGAACTGATGAACAATAGGGTTTTCGTTAGAATCTAATCAGGCTCCCCAGCTCAACTGAATGCTGAGAAGGTGGCAACTCTATTACTATTGAAGATCCCTGGTACTCTGAATTATAATGGGCAACAGCACAACCCAGTATTTTGATTTTGTGGGACCAATTTTTAACAACAGTAATTGGCATCAATAGCAAGAAACAGTCACTTGTATTATTTGTCCTTATTCACTACTTAGCAACACATCAATTACTCATCAATTACTTTAAATTATTGAAGGGGACAATACAGAGTTCCCAGGTAGAAACAATTAGCCCTTGTTCTGTAAGTAGTGATGATACTTGTTTCCTTTAGGAGGAAAAATAAAAAAGCCATGATATTATTTGCACCATATTTCAATGCCCATGAACCTGTGTGTTTTTGTGATTATATTGCCAAATTATTCCAAGAAAAATATAAATGTTGAAATTCTTTATAAGTGGAAGCATTTTAGGTGCCTTAATTTGACATATATTAATATTACAAGGGCAATAGCTGTCCCATAGTTTTCTATTCTATAATTATATGTCAAACTTTTAGTCCCGTTTTAAAGAAAAATATTATTATTATTAATTAACTATTCCTAATAGATTTTATCACCATAGAAAGCATTTTAATTTCTTAGGCTGAGCCATCAAGGGGAAAATACTGTTCTTTAGTGGACTTAATTATCAATGGTTCATTACAACATGTTAATTGCTGGATTGTGTTAAAACTCACTCCAGGATGGAAAATTCCACTGCAGTTTGAAGGTATATGAGTCATCATACCTCACAGTAGTATAAATCTGTCAAACTTAAAAGTCAGTGTCCCCCAAGATGAGTTTAATTTTTGTACACTACTAACCTTGTTAAGATCTGTCAATGGTAGTTAAAGGTTAAAATCATATATACATATGTATATAATACATATTTTTTTTTCTTCATGTTATTTATGGGTAATAATAAATTAATCATCCTGTAAAATGATGAATAATGCTAGTATTATTTCATTAGTAAAAGGGAAAAATGACAGTGACAAGAATACAGTTTTAAAAATCAAAATTAATAAATGGAGAATAAATAAAATATAAATTTGCAAATAAATTATGCATACTTTTTCTTGTTTTACATGAATCAAATATAAAGATAAGTGTCAAAACCAATTAAATATGTCATGTTTTAAACTTTTATCAAAAGAGTATTTTATATTCAGGTAAAATAGAGACATATTTTAAAATTTCATTCAAGTACGTAACAACTGCCATTGAGTCAATTCCTAATTATAGAACTCCATAGGACAGAGTTGAATTGTCCCATAAGATTTCCAAGGCTGTAAATCTTTACAGAAGCAGAGTGCCTCATCTTTCTTCTGTGGAGCAGCTGGTGGGTTTGAACTGTCAGCTTTTTGGTTAGCAGTCAAATACTTTAGCCAAAGCATTACCAGTATCCCTTATTCAAGTGCATAAGAATGCTAATATCACAACTATAAAAGACATCTAGAACATTTGTAGCTTTACTATTTGCAATATCTGGAAAATCTCACACATTCTCAAAAGACTAAATTGAAATATTTGCATAAATAATTACCAATAAAATGCTAAGAATAAATTGACTGGACAGTTTTTCGTTCTGTTGTACATATAGTAACTATGATTTGGGGACGACTGGATAGCACCTAACAACAACAAAAACAACAATAAAAGCTTTATTATAATTAACTTGATAAAGGTAACATATACTACATATCCTAAAAATCTTGCCATAAAACTTATTAGCATTGAGAGAGTTGATTACTTCTTTCCTCATGGTTGCTGGGAAACCTTGCAATTCTGGTTCACCTACTTAATCACTGAGCACATTTCAGTTTTGCTAATTCTTATTTTATTTACCACAACCTAATATTTGAGTGAATCAGGACTCCATTTTCAGGATGTCTCTATTCTCTATGTGATATCTTGCAGTTCTATTTTTTAAACACTGAAAATTTTTAGAATCTTAGCTGCTACATCTTGTGTATACTGACTGCTCACACACATCAATTATTTATCTGGTAGGAATAATTCCAATGTTAAATTCCTGAACTTCCCTCTTACTGCCAATCTAAGTGACTACACAATCCATAATTCATTTGTTGTTGTTGTTATGTGCCCTCGAGTCGGACCCGACTCATAGAGACCCCTCCTTGGGTTTCCGAGGCAGTATCACTACCGAAGTAGATTGCCCCATCTTCCTTCCGATAAGTGGCTGGTGGGTTTGAACCGCCAGCCTTCTAGTTAGCAGTCAAGTGCCTTAGGCACAAAACTACCAGAGCTCCTATAATTCACTTACTTGCTCCAAATGTAGGCTCCTATAATTCACTTACTTGCTCCAAATGTAGTATGTAATCTATTTCTATCTCTTTCTCTCTATATCACATACATACACATAGGCGTGCCTGCGGGTGTGCGCGCTCGCGTGCACACACACACACACACCCCTCTACTTCATTTGTTGACAAACTAAAAAGAGAAAATAAATCAAGAACTACAATAGGATCATACATCTTGCTACCTCTCATATTTCTTTCACTAAAAACTCATAAAACCAAACTCACTGCCATCGAGCTGATTCCGACACATAGCGAGCCCCTTTGGGTTTCCAAGGTGGTAAATCTTTACAGAAGTAGATTACCCAGTACTCATCACTCTTTAGCATTTTATTGTATATTTTATTGTCTGGTCTCTTTGCTTCTGTATCCTTGTTAGAAGGTAAACTCAGAGGGTAGGAACAGTATTTTTTTTTTTTTCATTGCCATGAATTCATTGGCTAAAACAGTGCAGTACATTTAGGTATTCCATTAATGCTTGCTGAATGAATAGTAGCAGAGTCCCTGGCCCATATGTAAAATGTATTATGTATGAATATAAAAAGTTAATGGTATGTACTGCAAATGGATATATGCAAAGATAGATAAAAATAAAAAAATATATATATAATATTTATGAATAAATTGGAATATTCTCTACTGTTTTCATTTAAGCAAGCATATTGGCAGTTTGGGTCACTACGTGGCACAAATGGTTGGCTTTCAGCTATTAACCCAAAGGTTGGCATTATGAACCCACCCAGCAGCACAGTGCTATGGAAGAAAAGACCTGGTGAACTGCTTCCATAAAGATTAGAGCAAACAAACAAACAGAAAACTATAGAGCATTTCTACTCTGTAACATGTCATTGCCTATTTGGAATCAATAGCACTGTGCCAAGTTTATTGATGGTATTTGTTGTTGTTCATTATTCTGATATTTGGTGGTTCAATGATAGAATTGTCTCCTTCCATGCAGGAGACCCTGGTTTGATCTTGCCCATGCACCTAATGCGCAGCTACCACCCTTTCGCCAGCGGAGGCTTACATATTTATATTATGCTGAACAGGCTTGAGGAACGATTTCAGACTGTGATGGACTAAGAAGAAATGCCTTGCAGTATACTCCAAATATCAGCCCTATGGGTCACAACAATCCTTTGCAACTGATCATGGGGATGGAACAGGATCAGGAAAGAATTCCATTACATTGTGCATGGGGATTATGCATAAGGCCTCCATGATTTGGAGTCAATTTTAGGGCAGCTAAAAACAAAAATAGCCAATTAATAATTCTTAGTTTTGCTGCTCTTTTGATTATTGATTTGCAATTCTTCTTTAAATATGAAGGAAATAGACTGATGTGTTGTAAATACACTTATCAATTTCTCTTTTGTGTTTTTTTTTTTTTGTATATGATTTAAAAAACAAAAACTTGTATAGTCATATATCAGTATTTGCTTTAATGACATACGGCTTTATGACTAGTTTATAAAGATTCTCACTATACAAATACTATTACTATTTTTTAATATCTAATCCTTTTATTCAAGTAATATTTTGACAAATTGTGTTAAAACTTTGATCCATCTGAATTTATTTTTAATTAAAGGAACAAAATCTTGCTCTGTTTTTTTCCATCTAGGAAAATATTTTTTCTTTCATAGTTTCCCCTAAATTTTTGTCTTTGTTCATTTTCTGCTTCTGGTATCCAAATGCTAGAAATACATCTCTTAATATCTATCTATCCCTGCTAATCTAAAGGTCAGCAGTTCAAAACCACCAGCCACTCTGTGGAGGAAAGATGTGGCAGCTGGCTTCTGTAATGATTACAGACTTGGAAACTGAACAAAGTAATTCTACTGTCATATAAGGTCCTATAATTCAGAAACAAGTCAGGAGCAATGTTTTTTTTTTTTTTTTCCCCTTTTTTCCTGGTTGGATCTTTATATCAGAAATGAAAATATTAATGTTAATTAAAGTGGGAGTTAGGAAAAGTA
>NW_006922539.1:209749-212802 GCF_000298275.1 Orycteropus afer afer
TTATGGCTCCACATTGAGTATATGAGTTCGAAATCTACAATCAACATTTCAATTAATTGACTTTCTTACTAACTAAATTTCTCCCTTTCTTTCTCCCTCCTTTCACATGCATCCATTTATGGTTGTTCAGTAAATTTGAATTTAGTGTGAGTTATAAAACTGTGAGGAATATTATTGAAGGACATGAGCAAATCCTTTCAGTTTGCATCTTGGATTAAAAATAAAGAATCTGGTTGTCTTATTTCATGTTATTTAACTTTTATATATTAGATTGTATTTATGAGAGAATGAAGCTAGAATCCCATGAGCTGTTGGGATAGAAACCAAAGAAAAAATGTCCCATGAAAAGAATTCTTTATCATGGAAAAATAATGTGATGTTCTGTCAGAAACATAGAAGAAAATGATGGAATTTTTATTAGAAAAACTTGACAGTTTTATGAATTTCATATTAAATATATATATATATATATATATATATATATCCAGCTTTTTTTAACAGGACTATAAATTTCCTCAGGTTCCCTACATAAAATATATAATTGTATGTTGACACAAGTATATTTCATCAAATTCAACATACAATTTTATTTTATGAAGATGTATTTGCTCACAAATTATTTCATTGTGGATCATTGCCTTCATGTGCCTCAGGGATGTTTCCTGGAAAATAATTTAACTAATTTATTTTCACTGAAAATAATGATAATAATGAATCAACACTTAGCCATTCTCCTATGTCTGTTTTCTTGGTTTATGCTATGATGTATCCCATAGTGTTATTAAGTAAATATTATTTAGGAATTCCTTTATTTGTCCACTCCCCTTTCTGAGGTGGGTAAACAATGTCTATTTACAGTTTCCAGTCCTAAGGAGGATTTCCTGTGGTTGTATACAATCTCTGTACTACAACTCTCAGATCAAATCAGAAAAACAAGTTGGAAATATTTAATAAGTGCATAAATTAACAATACAAGAAATGAATAATTCAAACATATAAATTTGTTTTAAAACCATATAATAATATAGAAATTCTTAATAAATTATTAATACTGACAGCATTTGAGACACAGAAAAACACATTAAAATAAATGGAAGAAATCACACAATGGAAAATGTATTATTTTATATCTTGGCTTCAATAGTTCTTTACCAATATTTTCACAAGACACAATCATTTTTAAAAATGTCAACAAGAAAATTAAATGTTTACTTTCTCACTTACTAAGTGTCACAAAATTTGCCATTATTATAATAAGCAACAGTTCCCAGGGCTAGAAAACTTAGTTAAAATTTTTCTGAGGCAAATGTCCTTTCATAAACTTAAATCACTTTCTTTTGAACTGTGTCTGAACTCAAATTAACATAAAAATTTTAAGAGAGGCACTATTTCAACTCCGGTACATGAGGTAATCTATCTAGAGATTTTAATGTAATCTTCGTTTCATATAAAAATTCTTGGATATTGATAACATTTATCATAATTTGAATCAACAGCAAAAATATGAATGATTCTCACTTCTGTTTTTTTTTTAATTTCTTTCATGATTTCATTATCATATTTTTGTTCTTTTCTCTTCCCTATTATAAGATGGTTGAAGTTTCTTAGTTCTTTGGATTTTTGTTCTCAATATTACCAGAGTCACATTTTTAAATATATATATTTTATTTCTCACAAAATGCAATTACTGTTTAATTATAACTATTTGAGCCAACATTCAAATAAGTTGTTTATTGTGAAAACAATAAAAATTGCCAAATTCAATTTTCTGATAGATTTTCAGATAGCAACTGAGATCAGAAAAGTTTGTATTTCAGCTCTGTATCACATCAACTTACATAAAATAGAAATACTGCAAAATTGTTATTCCATGTTTTTTTAAATATTAATATGCAGCATATAATATATAAAGCTGAATAGATTCATACAGTACATGCATGCATGTGCACATGCATGTCTCACATATATGTAATGGCTGCCTAAAACAATAATGATCATTGTAACAAAATAGAAAGGTATCCTTTGGAAAAATTTATCTATTTTCTAGCACAAACATATAAATAAAGGTGCATGTATGTTTATAAACACACATATGTAGTATATAAAAGATCATATTTACTGAACCACAGTTGCATTCAATTCACTACCAATGTTTGTTGTTGTTGTTATATTTAGTCAGTGAAATTATTTTGTGTTTTTTCAGGTGGATGAAAACATATTCAAAATAGTGTTGCTAGGACTAGATTAAATGAGGAAGCATCTATTACTTTTTTTTTTTTTTTCCTTTCTGAAATGTGAATGAACAGTAGTGGATTTAATTGTTGCTTCTTTCCAGAGACTCATCCATATTTTCTTCAGAGCTGCTGTAAAGTACTTAAAGCTGGCTCAGCTGCCTAATCTTGATATAATTTAAATGGGCATCCAATTATCAATTTTCAAATCATAAATATATCAAGAATAACTGTCAGTAAAAATCTGCTTTTTTTTTTTTTTTCACTGCTAGTTGTCAGAGTGACTAATTTAGCATGGAATTTTAAATGAATCCATGTACAGAAAATATAGGTATATGCCTCAAAATGAATGTGGTTGTTTTCTAAAAGCACGGTGCCCAGTACTTAATAAAAACTTAATTAAGAAAAGCTATGGATATAATTTAATTAGAGCCTTGTGTTATAAATCAGAGTCTTGTGTTATAAATGTTTGTAAATTATGAACCTTATAGAGTTTTTAAAATATATTTAATACAAATACTGACCACTATATATATTACAAATGATTAAAATTCAGCTCTGAGAATCTGAGGATGAATGTACAATGTTTTTGTACTTTGGAGGTGAGGAAGTTGAAATTAAAATGTTGTTGTTGTTGCTATGTGCCGTCGAGTCGGACCGGACTCATAGCGACCCCTCCTTGGGTTTCCGAGGCAGTATCACTACGGAAGCAGATTGCCCCATATTCCTTCCGAGGAGTGGCTGATGGGTTTGAACCGCCAGCCTTCTGTTTAACAGTCAGGTTCCTTAGCCACTAGGCTACCAGAGCTCCTGAAATTAAAA
>NW_006922539.1:212902-216794 GCF_000298275.1 Orycteropus afer afer
ATATATATATATATATATATATATATATATATATATATATATATATGGAAATATATTCCCTCATTTTCTTCCTGCAGAGCAGATGGTGCATTTGAACTTCTGACTTTCTGGTTAGCAGCCAAATGCCTTACCCACCATGCCACCAGAAATTCTTGTATAATATATATAGAAATTGCTAAATGAGAATATAATTTGCTGTGTAAACTTTCACAAAATGCACAATTAAATGTACTATAATGAAAAAAAGGTGGAGGGTCTATAATACAATCCTATGTTGGTACTATTTTTTGTAAAGAAAGAAATAATATATACGATTAACTTTTTATATATTAGAATATATCCATGATGGAATGAAGCCAGAATCTCACGAGCTGTTGAGATAGAAACCAAAGACGGAATGTCCAGTGAAAAGAGTTCTTTATCCTGGAAAAAGAATATGAAGCTCTGATGGTACACTGCCTAGGGCATTTGATTGCTAACCAGATGGTTGGCAATTCTAAACCCACCAGCCGCTCCACAGAAGAAAGATAGGCAATCTACTTCCATAAAGCTTTACCAACTTAGAAACCCAGTGGAGGTCGCTGTGAGTCAGAATCGACTATATGGCAGTGAATTTTGTTTTTTGGTTACACACACACAGACACACACATATACACACATATACACATATATATGTACATATATGTGTGTATATATATACATACATATGTGTGTGTATATATATACATATATAGTCTCAGATATTTTATAATATTTTGCCTGCATTTCTCCTCTGTTTTATGTATGCATAATCCACAAACCACACACAAAACTTAATTTTTAAAATACAGCAATCATTTACTTGCAAAATAGAATCAACTCTAGACATTAGCCTAAAGCTCATGTGTTTCCCCTAAAAATATATAATTCACATCCTTGAATATCTCTATTGATTAAAACAGAAAAGTATTTGATAAACATACTTTGTGTCTGCATACACACAGATTTGGTGTATATTGAATGCCTTTGGTGAATGTACCTAAATTACGTATATTAAGTAAAAGGATTTTGTTCTGACTGAGTATGATTATGTTGCTATTTGTTGCTGTGAAGTAGACTCTAATACACAGCAACCTTATGTATAATAGAAAAAGTATTGCCTACTCTTGAGTCATGTTTGTCATCTTCATGATCACTGGCATGTTTGAGTGCATTGTTGTGGCTATTGTGTCAATCAATTTTATTGAAAGTTAGCCCTGTTTCTGCAGAGTTTTCCTAATAATTGGTCTTTCTCGATAATGTGTCCAAAGTAAGCAGGAGTCTTTCTAGTCTTGCTTCTAATGAGTAGTCCAGTTGTATTTCTTCTAAGGCTGATTTCTTTGTTCTTTTGGCAGTCCATGCAAGCTTTTAAGAACTCAGTCGCTACTTGCCAAAATAGGATGTGGAAAAATGTTTTGTGTGGTATGTTATGCCAGTTGAAATTGATGTCCCCTGTGATTATGGTCCCCAACCCACAGGTCCAACTACTCACTCCCTCTGGGTAGCTGGTTGTGCCCAAGAAGTGACTACCAACATGTCCCTTCTCAGCTCTGTTATATACCTGGGAATTCTTACAGAACATAGTAATACACTTGAAGAAACATTGTCTGCCAACAGTATGCATGGTCTTGGGCACACTCCCCACTGCATAGACATACCTGTCCACCCATCTATCCACCTGTATATCCATGTTTGCTTTCACTAACAATTCAGTACTGTACAAACAAAATGGTTCATCTTTGTTGTCTATACCTCTCATGTACCTCTCTACATCTTCCTTTTCCTCAATGACACCATGTTGATCACTCACATTTGGTACATTGCCCTTCTCTTCACCCAAATCAACACTTGTCTCTACCTACCCTCACTACCCACCCCTGGTAACCAACAAACAAAATTTCCTTCCGTATGTAAACCTTTCCTTGACTTTTTACTATAATGGACTAATACAATATCTGTCCTGTGATTGAGTTATTTCACTCAGCATAAATTCCTCCAAGTTCATCCATGTTATGTGGTGTTTTGCAGATTCTACATTATTCTTTAGGGTTGCATAGTATTCCATTGTGTGTATGTACCATCATTTGGTTATCCATTCTTTTGTGGATGAGCACCTAGGTTATTTCCATCTTTTGGCTATTGTAAATAGTTCTGCGATGAACATGGGTGGGCATATATCTGTTCTTGTCCTGGCTCTCACTTCTTTAGGATATATACCTAGTAATGGAATGGCTGGATGAAATGGTATTTCTAATTCCAGCTCTCTATGTAATCGCCATACTGCTTTACACAGTGGTTGCACCATTTAACAGTCCCACCAGCAGTTTATAAGAGTCCCAAACTTTCCTCATTCTCACCAGCATTTGTTATTGTCTCTCTTGCTGAAGTTTGCTACTAGTGCTGGAGCTAGATTGTATCTCATTGCTGTTTTGATTTGCATTTCTTCATATGTTCGTTGACTGCCTGAATATCCTCTCTAGTGAATTGTCTATTCATGTTTTCTGACCATTTTTAAATTGGATTATTTTTCTTTTTCTTGTTGGTGGTTTCTGTAAATTCTGGAGACAAGTTCATTGTCAAATATGTCACTGCCAAAAATGTTTTCCCAATCTGTAAGTTCTCTTTTGACACTTTGTTGTTGTTGTTATGTGCCGTCAAGTTGGACCCAACTCATAGCGACCCCTCCTTGGGTTTCCAAGGCAGTATCACTACGGAAGTAGATTGCCCCATCTTCCTTCCGAGGAGTGGCTGGTGGGTTTGAACCGCCAGCCTTCTGGTTAGCAGTCAAGTGCTTAGGCACTATGCTACCAGGGCTCCCTTTGACACTTTAGGAGAAGTCTTTGGAAACATATAAAAATGTTAGACATGCCTAATAGTTCAGAAGGTCCCATTCATCTAGTCTGTTTGGCTGTTTATGCATTTTGGGTTATGCTTGATAGTCTATTTATGCCATATATTAGGGCTTCTAAATTTGTGCCTAGTTTTTCCTTTTTTATTTTTTAATTGTGATTTGGGTGAAAATTTATAGAGCAAATTCACTTTCCATACAGCAGTGCACATACACTTTGTATTATTATATTGACTACAATTTACTACAATGTGAAAGTTCCCATCCCACTTCCTCCCCATAGTTACATCTTCCCTGTGTCCATCCCTCCATGCACCCCTGCCTCCTGAGCTGGCTACCTGTGCATAAACAGCCTTTCTTTTTCCCATGATTGTTCTCTCCAAGGTGTGTATCTACCTCAGGTAAATGTTCAATTCATATGCCTGTCTTTTGTTAGGCTGGAAGCCACAGGTTGGGGGGGGTTCAATTCCAGACCTGAAGGGCATCTAGGGGCCATAGTCTCAGTGGTTCCACAAGGCTCTATCAGACCAGTGAACCCAGTTCCCTCACATATTTTTTTTTTTTTTAATTTCCAAATAATTTTGAGTTTTGTTCCACATTGTTCTCCCTCTCTATCCATGATCTCCTACAGAGGTCCTCCCTCTGCCCAGCAGTTGACAGTGATAGATGAGAACCCTCTAGTTCTTCTGGTCTCCTAGTTGTGTAGGTTGAAGATCTCATGGTGTACCAGTCGCTAGGACTAATTGTTTCCATGAATCTTTGGTTTTCTTCATTCTTCTTTACTCTGGATGAGGAGAGACCCATCTTTGCATCTACATAGCTGCTTGGAAGTTTTTAAGATCCCAGTGGCTACTCACGAAAGTAGGAGGTGGAACAATGTTTTGTGTAGTATGTGATGCCAATTGAGCTTGATGTCCCCTGCAACTATGGTCCAAAGGACACCGGTTCAACTTCTTCGTCCCTCTTGGCTGTGACCAAGAAGTTACTAAAAGCTTGTCTCTTGTCAGCTCTACTATACACCTGGGA
>NW_006922539.1:217309-220522 GCF_000298275.1 Orycteropus afer afer
TGGTTATTCATTCCTCAGTTGATGGACACCTAGGTTGTTTCCATCTTTTGGCTATTGTAAATAGTGCTGCGATGAACATGGGTGTGCATATATCTGCTCTTGTCATGGCTCTCACTTCTTTAGGATATATACCTACTAATGGAATGGTTGGGTCAAATAGTATTTCTAATTCGAACATTTTAAGGAATCGCCATACTGCTTTCTACAGTGGTTGTATCATTTGACACTCCAACCAGCAGTGTATGAGAGTCCCAATCTCTCAACATCCTTGCCAGCATTTGTTATTTTCTATCTTGTTGAACTTTGCTCCTAGTGCTGGAGCAAGATGGTATCTCATCGTTGTCTTGATTTGAGTCTCTTTAATGGCTAATGATCGTGAACATTTCTTCATATGTTTATTGGCTGCCTAAATATCCTTTTTGGTGAAGCATCTATTCATGTCTTCTGCCAGTTTTTAATTGGATTATTTGTCTTCTTGTTATAGAGGTGTTGGAGTTTCTATGAATCCTAGAGATTAGTCCCTTGTCAGATATGGCATTGCCAAATACTTTTTCTCAATTGGTAGATTCTCTTTTGACTCCTTTGGAGAAGTCTTTGGAAGCACATAAAAATTTATTTTTACAAGGTCCCATTCATCTAGTTTCTCTACTGCTATTTCTGCATTTTAGGTTATGCTTGATAGTCTATTTATGCCAAATATTAGGGCCCCTAAATTTGCCCCTCGTTTTCCTTGAGGAACTTTATAGTTTTAGGTTTCACATTTAAGTCTTTGATCTGGAGTTAGTTTTTGTGTATGGTGTGAGGTACAGATCTTGTTTCATTTTTCTGCAAATGGATATCCACTTTTGCCAACACAATTTATTGAACAAATATTCTCTTCCCCATTTAATGGATCTTGTCCCTTTGTAAAAAGATCACCTGACCATAAGTCTATGGATCTTTTCAGGGTTATCCATACTATTACATTGGTCTATGTGTCTGTCATTGTACAAATACCAGGCAGTTTTTTGACTATTATGGCTGCATAGTAGTTTTTGAGATCCAGCAGTGTGAGAGAGACCTCATACTTTGTTCTTATTTTTCAATAGTGCTTTGCTTATCCGAGGTCTCTTTCCTTTCTATATAAAGTTAGTGATTGGTTTTTCTATATGCTTAAAAATTGTTGAAGAGGTCTGGATTGTATAGATTGCTTTTGGTAGAACTGACATTTTCGCAGTGTTCAATCTTCCTATCCACGAGCATGGTATGTTCTTCCATGTATGTAGATCTCTTATGGTTTCTTGAAGTAGTTGTTTATAGTTTTCTTTGTATAAGTCTTTTGTGTCTCTGGTAAGATTTATTCCCAAGTATTTTATTTTTTTGGTAGCTATTGTAAATGGTATTGATCTCCTCATTTCTTTTAGAGCAATCTCTTTGTTGGTGTAGACGAATCCAACTGATTTTGGATGTTGATATTGTATCCTGCCATGATGCTAAATCTCTCAATTAGTTCCAGTAGATTTTTGACTGAGTCTCTTGGGTTTTCTAGGTATAGGATCATATCATCAGCAATGAGGAATAGTTTGACTTTTTCCTTACCAATTTGAATACCTTTGATTTTCCTTTCTTGTCTTATGGCCCTGGCTAGGACTTCCAGTACAATGTTGAATAGAAATGGTGATAGAGGGCATCCTTGTCTGTTTTCTGTTCACAAGATGAATGATTTCAGTCTCTCTCCATCGAGAATAATGTTGGCTGTTGTTTTTGCATAGATGTCCTTTATTATGTTGAAGAATATCCATTCTATTCTTACTTTGCTGAGAGTTTTGTTCAGGAATGGGCATTGGATTTTATCAGATGCCTTTTCTGTATCAATTGATATGATCATGTGGTTCTTTTTTTTTTTGTATTATTTATGTGGTGGAAGACATTGATTGTTTTCCTAATGTTGAACTATCCTTGCATACCTGATATGAATCCCACTTGGTCATAATGAATGATTTTCTTGATATGTTGTTGGAGTCTATTGGCCAGGGTTTTGTTGAAGATTTTTGCATCTACATTCTTGAGGGATATTGGTCTATATTTTTCCTTTTGAGTGATGTTTTGCCTGGTTTTGGTATCAAGGTTATGCTTGCTTCATAAAATGAATTAGGGAGGATCTCATCCTTTTCTTTGTTTTGGAATAGTTTGAGTAGGATTGCTGTCAGTTATTCTCTGATTGTTTGGTAGAATTCTCGGGTGAAACTGTCAGGGCCAGGATTTTTTTATTTTTTATTATTTTTTTTAATGATTTGTTATGACCTTTTCAATTTCTTCTTTTGTTATGGATCTGTTCAACTTTTCCACATCAGTTTGTGTTTAAGTAAGTGGTATATTTCTAGAACTCTGTCCATTTCTTCCAGATTTTAAAATTTGTTGGAGTACAGTTCTTCATAGTATCCTGATATTATCCTTTTTTATTTCAGTTGGTTCTGTTTTTATGTCAACCATTTTTTTTTTGTTATTCATGTTATTTGTACTCTCTTCCTCTTTTCCTTTGTTAAATTTGCCAGTGGTTTGTCAATTTTATTAATCTTATAAAAAAAACAACTTTTGGTTTTGTTCATTTTTTCTATTATGTTTTTATTTTCTGTTTCATTGATTTCTGCTTGAGTCTTTATAATTTCCTTTCTTCTGGTGACTGTAAGCTTTTCTTCCTGTTCTTTTTCCAATTGTTGGAGATGTTGCTTTTGAGTGTTAATTTTGGCTCTTTCTTCTTTTTTGATGTGTGACATTGTTGCTATAAATTGGCATCTGATCACTGCTTTTGCTATGTCTCAAAGATTTTGGAATGTTGTGTTTTCCTTCTTGTTTGATTCACAGAATTTATGAATTTCAATTTTTATTTCTTCTCTTACCCAGTCTTTCTTAAGGAGGGTGTTATTCAGTTTCCATGTGTTTATTCTTTTTTCATTGTTCTTCCTATTGTTGATTTCTGATTTGATAGCATTATTATCTGAGAAGATGCTTTGCAATATTCCAGTTTTTCAAATTTATTAAGGCTTGCTTTGGGGTCTATCATATGAACGATCATGGAAAATGTTCCAAGTGCACTGGAAGAAAGAATGTATATTGTGCTGCTGTTGGGTAAAGTGCTCTGTAGATGTCTATAAGGCCAAGTTGGTGGATTGTATTGTTTAGCTCTTCTGCATCTTTGTTGAGTTTCTTTCTAGTTGTTCTATCTTTCACTGA
>NW_006922539.1:222943-225877 GCF_000298275.1 Orycteropus afer afer
GAAGAGAGAAAAATCTGAAAACTACAACCTGGATGGGAAGACTAAATAGTAACATTAATAAGGACAACAATAATACTAATTTTAAAACAGACAAAAATGAACAATCCAAAAAAAAAAAAAAAGGGAAAAAAATACACCTGGTAGGGCAGTTCAGGGCACCCAGGCTCCATCTGAGCACACAGAGTGGGATGGAATTCCTGCCAGCCTAGAAGGTGGGTGGGAGTGAGGGATGGTCATCTTTCCATTCACCAAGAGGTGGTGGTGTATAAGAATAACATGGAGAATATCACACCTTTCCAGTCATTGGCATCCAGAATGTCTTTGTTGTTCTGGGCAAGTGGAGCCTGTTCTTAATTCCTTGGAATCTGAGAGAATGCGATCACTTTAAATATCCAAAATGGTCAAACCACTGGTAAACATTCAAAATGGCTGCATGCTCCAGAAAAGCAAGATTCCACAGCTCAGCCCACCTTCCTCTTTCCTGCTTCCCCTTTTATGCACCAGCTACCAATGCTGGCTGAATTTTAGGCTAATTCTTAGGGCCTAACACCACTCAGCAATATCCAGGCTGTCTGTGTTGTCAGGATCACTGTTAGACCTCAGCTCTGTATGTCTCCTTTTCTCATGTTTTCATGCAAATTCTTCTACTAGTTGGAGTTTAGTCTACTTCTGTATCTTTCCCTTCAAAACTCAGGACTCCAGGATTATCTTCTGTATCTTTGTTAATTGGTTCCCCTTTTCTTTGTTGATGAGGGTATGTGCAGTCTTTCTATCTATTCCGCCTCGAACTTGTATTTCACTAAGCATGATATCCTTCTCCAGGGAAAGATGACTTCTGACATAACCAAAGTAGGTGAGATGAAGTCTGTCCATTCTTGCTTCTAATGAGCATTCTTGCTGCACTTCTTCCAGGACAGATTTGTTCTTTCTTCTGGCAGTCCATGGTATTTTCAGTATTCTTTGCCAACAGCATAATTCAAAAGCATCAATTATTCTGAATTCTTCATTGTTTATTGTCCAGCTTCCACATGCATATGAAGCAAATTAAAAGACCTTGGCTTGGATTATGCACAATTTAGTCTTCAAAGTGATATCTTTGTTCCAACCCTTTAAAGAGTTCTGTTGCAGCAGATTTTCCCAGTGCAATATAACATCTGATTTCTTCACTGCTACTTCCATGGATGTTCATTGTGAATCCAAGAAAAATGAAATCTTTGACAACTTTAATCTTTCCTCCAGTTATTGTGATGTTGCTTATTGGTCCAGTTGTGAGGATTTTTGTTTTCTTCATGTTGAGTTGTAATCCATACTGAATACTGTAGTTTTTGACCTTCAATAAGGGCTTCATGTCATCTTCACTTTCAGAAAGCAAGGTTGTATCATGTGCTTATTGCAGATTTTTAATGAGTCTTCCTCCAATGCTGATGCCACATTCTTCTTCATAAAGTTCAGTCTCTCATATTATTTGCTCAGCATACAAATTGAGTAAGTAGGGTGAAAGGGCACATTCCTGATGTACACCATTCCTAATTTTAAACCATACAGTGTCCCCTTGTTCTGTTCAAAAGATAACCTCTTGGTCTACGTACAGTTTATTCATGAGCACAATTAAGTGTTCTGGAATTCTCATTCTTTGCAGTGTAACCCTTAATTTGTTATGGTCCACACAATCAAATGCCTTAGCATGGTCAATGAAACACAGGCAAACATATCGCTGCTTTTCTTTGCTTTCATTCAAGACCCACCTGACATCAGCAATGATATACTTTGTTCTAAGTTCTTTTCTAAATCAAACTTGCATTTCTGGAATTTCCCTGTCAATATACTATTGCAATCATTTTTTAAAATTATCTTCGGCAATTTTACTTCATGTGATATCAATGTTATTGTTCTGTAATTCACACATTCTATTGGACTACCTTTCTTTGGAATTGGCACAAGTATTGACGTCATTCAGTTATTTGGGCAGCTAGATGTCTTCCAAATTTCTTGGGATAAATTAGTAAGCAGCATCTGGCCATTTTCATTTCTAAGAGGCATTCTGGCTGCACTTCTTCCAAGTCAGATTTATTCATTCTTCTGACAGTCCACTGTATTTTCAGTATTCTTTGCCAACACCAAAATTTGAAGGCATCAACTTTTCTTTGGTGTTTCTTATCCATTATCCAACTTTTACTTTCATATGAGAAGATTGAAAATACCATGGCTTGACTTAGATGCACCTTAGTCTTCAAAGAGACATCTTTGCTCTTCAGCACTTTGAGCATGTCTTTTGCAGCAGATTTTCCCAGTGCAATACAACATCTCATTTCTTGACTGCTATTTCTATGAGTGTTATTGTGGATCCAATGAAATGAAATACATGACAACGTACATGTGTACATTCTTACCCCTGTGAAGATGGCATTAATAAAGAAAACAAAAAATAAGAAATCATGGAGAGGTTTTGGGGAGATTTAAACACTTTGTACCCTGCTTTGGAATTTTAAAATGGTATAAACACTATGAAAATTGGTATGGTACTTTCTGGTTAGCAGCCAAATGGCTTACCCACTACGCCACCAGAACTTCTTGTATAATATGTATAGAAATTGTTAAGTGAGAATGTAACTTGCTGTGTAAACTTTCACAAAACACATAATTAAATATCATACCATATGAAAAAAAAATGGAGTGTCTATAATACAATCTTATGTTTGTAATATATTTTGTAAAGACAGAAATAACAGAAACATATCTGTGTGCATGTGTTATGTGTTTGTGGGTTGGAAAAGAAAACACTGGATTTCAAGCATGTTGTTGTTGTTGTTGTTTGCCATTGAGTCGGCCCCGACTCATAGCGACCCTTCCTTGGGTTTCCGAGGCAGTATCACTACAGAAGTAGGATTGCCCAACCTTTCTTCCGAGGAGTGGCTGGTGGGTTTGAACCACCAG
>NW_006922539.1:226792-227335 GCF_000298275.1 Orycteropus afer afer
ATGCAATCCTCAGCCTATACTACTATGAGACCAGAAGAGCTAGATGGTACCTGGCTACCACTGTCAACCACTTGGAGGGAGATCTATGTAGGAGAACCTGGAGAGAGTGGGAGAACAATGTGAAACAAAACTCAAAATAATTAAAAAAAAAAAAAAAAGGACCAGGTTTGCTGGTCTGATAGTCTGATGGAAACACTGAGACTATGGGCCCTAGCTGCACTTCAGGTTTGGAATTGAACTCACTCCAGTCAAACAAGACAGGCATGTGAAGTGAACATTTACATCAGGTAGATACACTCCTTGGAAAGAACATTCATAGGAGAAGAGAAGGGCTGTGTACACACAGGGAGACAGACAGCTCAGGGGGCAGGAATGCACAGAAGGAAGGACACAGGGAAGAAGTTAATTATGGGGAGGAAGTGGGAAGGGAGTGGTACATTGTGGTAAACTGTAGTCAATATCATGAGACAAAGTGTATGTGAACTCTTGTATGGAAAGTGAATTTGCTATGTAAACTTTCACCCAAATCACAATTAAAAAAAA
>NW_006922539.1:228220-236302 GCF_000298275.1 Orycteropus afer afer
CACATTTTTCTCCCACTCTATCCAGGATCTCCTGCACTGATCCCCCCTTCCAGCTGGTTGACAGTGATAGCTGGGTACCGTCTAGTTCTTCTGGTCTCATGGTAATATAGGCTGAGGATCGCATGGTCTACCAGTCCCTTGCATTAATTGTTTCCACGTGTCTGGTTTTGTTCATTCTTCTTTGCTCTGGACAAGTAGAGACCCATCATTGTATCTAGATGAGTACTTGCAAACTTTTAAGATCCCAGTCTCTACTACTAAAGTAGAATGTAGAACCATGGTTTTGTGTAGTATGTTATGTCAATTGAGCTTGATGTCGCCTGCCACCATGGTCATGAGCCCACAGGTCCAACTACTTGCTCCCTCTGTGTAGCTGACTGTGACCAAGAAACCACCACAACCTTGCCCCTTGTCAGCTCTACTATACACTTGAATGTTCTTATAGCACATGTAAGTATATATGTAGAAACAATGACTGCTAACACTCTACATGGTCATGGGGCACACTACTCCTTTCCTAGACATACCTGGTTATTCAGACTGTCTACTCATGTATCCACCTGTAGATCAATCACTGACAGTGCAGTACTGTACATGCAAAGAATTCAACTTTGTAGTCTGTACCTCTCATATATCTCTCTATGTCTTCCTCTTCCTCAATGGCACCATGTTGGTCTCTCACTTTTAGTACATTGCCCTTCCCTTCATCCAAATCAATTGTTGCCTCTACACATATAGAAGTATTACCTCTACCCCGGTAACCACAAAGAAAGTTTCCTCCCATATATAAACCTTTCTTTATTTTTTTACAATAGTGAACTAATACAATATTTGTCCTTCTGTGACTGACTTATTTCACATAGCATAATGTCTTCCCAGTTCATCCATGTGATGCAGTGTTTTGCAGATTCTACATTATTCTTTAGGGTTGCATAGTATTCTGCCATGTGTATATACCATAGTTTGGTAATCCATTCTTCTGTTGATGGGCATGCAGGTTTTTTCTATCCTTTTGTTATTGTAAATAGTGGTGCGATGAACATGGGTGTGCATATATCCATTCTTGTTCTGGTGCTCACTTCTTTAGGATATATATGTAGTAATGGGTTTGCTGGATTGAATGGTATTTCTATTTCCAACTTTTTAAGGAATTATCATACTGATTTCCACAGTGGTTGTATCATTTTACAGTCCCAACAGCATTGTGTGAGAGTCCCAATCACTCTACCTCCTCACCAACATTTGTTATTTTCTGTCTTGTTGAATTTTGCTATTAGTGCTGGGCAAGATGGTATGTCATTTTGATTATCATCTCTCTAATGGCTAATAAGAGTGAACATTTCTTCACTAGTTTGTTGGCCACCTCAATATTCTCTTTGTGAAGTGTCTATTCATTTCTTCTGCTCATTTTTTAATTGGGTTGTTTGTCTTTGTTGTTTAGGTGTTGGAGTTTTCCATACGTTTTAGAGATAAGTCCCTTGTCAGATATATTATTGCCATCCCCCACCCCCCAATCTGTAGGTTCTCTTTTTTCTCTTTTGGAGAAGTCTTTTGAAAGACATACAAATTTAATTTTTAGAAGGTCCCATTCATCTAGTTTTTCTTCTGCTGTTTGTGCATTTTGGGTTATGCTTGACTGTCTCTATATGTTGTAAATTAGGGCCTCTGAATTCGCCCCTGGGAGCACTGGTAGCATAGTGCCTAAGGCACTTGACTGCTAACCAGAAGGCTGGTGGTTCAAACCCACCAGCCAATCCTCGGAAGGAAGTTTGGGCAATCTACTTCCGTAATGATATTGCCTCGGTATCCCAAGGCAGGGTCACTATGAGTTGAGTCTGACTCAATGACATATAACAACAACAACAACAAATTAGCCCCAATTATTCATTGAGGAACTTTATAGTTTTAGGCTTCAAATTTAAATTTTTGATCCACCTGGAGTTAATTTTTGTGTATGGTGTGAGATCCAGATCTTGTTTCATTTTTCTGCAAATGGATATCCAGTTTTGCCAGCACCATTTGTGAAAGAGACAATATTTTCCCCCATTTAATGATTTCAGCCCTTTGTCAAAAATCAGGTGACCATAAATTGATGGATCTATTTCTGGGTTCTCAATTCTATTCCTCTGGTCTGTGTTTCTGTTGCTGTATCAGTACCAGGATGTTTAGACTACTGTGGCTATACAGCAGATTTTGAGATCTGGGAGTTTGAGACCTCCTACTTTGTTCTTCTTTTTCAATAGTGCTTTGCTTATCCTAGATCTCTTTCTTTTGGGTTGTGGTGTTGGCAAAGAATACTGAAAATACCATGGACTGCTAAAAGAACTAACAAATCTTTCCTGTAAGAAGGGCAAACAGAATGCTCCTTGAAAATGAGAATGGCCAGACTTCATCTCACCTACTTTGGTCATTTTGTCAGAAGGAATCATTCCCTGGAGAAAGATATCATGCTTGGTAAAGTGGAGGATCAACAAAATAGGAGAAGGCTCTCAAAGAGATGATTGACACAGTGGCTGCAGCAATGAGCTCATGCATACAAGGATTGTGAGGTTGACACAGGACCAGGCAGTGTTTTGTTCTGTTGTATATGGGATTGTTATGACTCAGAGGTGACTCAATGGAACCTAACAACAACAACAACAAAATCTCTTTCCTTTTCAAATGAAATTAGTGATTGTTCTTTTTCCATATCCTCAAAGAATGTTGATGGGATCTGGATTAGGATTGCACTGAACATATAGATTGCTTTTAGTAGTATTAACATTTTCACAATGTTTAGTCTTCCTATCCATGACCATGGTATGTTTTTCCATTTATGTAGATCTCTTATGGTTTCTTGAAGTAGCTTTTTATAGTTTTCTTTGTAGAGGTCTTTTGTGTCTCTGGTAAGATTTATTCCCAAGTATTTTATTTTTTTGGTAGCTATTGTAAATGGTACTGATTTCCTTATTACCTTTTCAGCAATCTCTTTGCTGGTGTAGAGGAATCCAATTTATTTTTGAATGTTGATCTTGCATCTTGCCACTCTGCTAAGTCTCCTAATTAGTTCCAGCAGATTTTTTGCTGAATCTCTTTGGTTTACTATATATAGGATCATACAATTTGGATGCCTTTTATTTCCCTTATTGCCCTGGCTAGCACTTACGGTAAAATTTTGAATAGGAGTGGTGGTAGAGGGCATCCTTGTCTAGTTACTATTCAGAAGGGAAATGGCTTCAGTCTATCTCCATTTAGAATAATGTTTGCTGTTGGTTTTACATGTAATTCCTTTAGTATTGTCGAGGAATGTACCTTCTATAACTATTTAGCTGAAAGTTCTGTTAGGAATGGGTGCTGGATTTTATCAAATGCCTTTCTTGCATCGATTATATGCTCATGTGATACTTTTCCTTTGTTTTATTTATGAGATGAGTGACGTTAATCATGATACCTTTTCTTCCTATTATATGTGTTAATGACATTGATTGATTTTTCAAGGCTGAACTACCATTTCATCCCTTGTATGAATCTCATCTGATTCTCATGTGTGATTATTTTTTTGAAATGCTTTAGAATTCTGTTGTCTAGAATTCTGTTGAGATTTTTTGTGTCTAGGTTCATGATTGATATTATTATTATTATTATTATTATTATTTATGTGTGATGTCTTTATTTGGCTTTGGTAATAGGGAAATGCTGGTTTCATAGAACGAGTTAAGAGTATTCCTTCCTTTTCTATGTTTTGGAAGAGTTTGAATAGAAGTGGTGTCAACTTTTCTCTGTATGTTTTGTAAAATTCCCCAGTCAAGTGCCTTAGGCACTATGCTACCAGAGCTCCCAGGGACTAATTTAGGAGCCCTAAGTTATGGCATAAATAGACTATCAAGCATAACCCGAAATGCACAAACATCAGAAGAAAAACTAGATGAATGGGACCTTCTAAAAATTAAATTTGTATGTCTTTCAAAAGACTTCTCCAAAAGAGTAAAAAGAGCACTTAAAGATTGGGAAAAAAAGAATTTGGCCTCGACATATCTGACAACAGACTTATCTCTGAAACATATAGAAAACTCCAACTCTCTGTATGTTTGGTAAAATTGCCAGGGTATTTGGTGGTTGTTTTTGCAGGGAGTTTTTTTGATAAAATTTTAAGTCTCTTATTTTGTTACTGGTCTGTTTAGATTTTATGCCTCTATTTGTGGTAGCTTAGGTAGATAGCTTGTTTCTAGAAATTTGTTCATTTCTTCTATTTTTTTTTTTCTTCAGATTTTAGGGGTACAATTTTTAATAGCATTCTGTTATGATCTTCTTTATTTGAGATGGATCTGTTACAATGTCTCTAATTTCATTTCTTAATTTGCTTGTTAGTTCTTCTCTTTTTCTTTCTTTTGTCAGTATGGCCAATGGTTTGTTAATTTTCAAATCTTGTGCATTCTTTCTATTGTTTTTCTGTTTTCTTTTTTTATTTCATTTGTTTCTACTTTTTATTATTTCCCTTTTCTGGTGGCTTTGGTCTTCTTTTACTCTTCTTTTTTTGATTTGTTCAAGTTGTTTTTTATTTGGACCTTTCTTCTTATTTAGTATATTTATGCTGTAAATTTCTTTCCAAGCACTGCTTTTGATGTGTTTCAAAGGTTTTAGTATGTTGTGTTTTCATTTTTGTTTCACTCTAATTATTTTTTAATTTCCCATTTGATTTATGACCTAGTTTTTTTTTTTTTTTTTTCTTCCCCATGATGTGTGTGGTAGTTTGTTTGTATGTCAGCTTGGCTGGGCCTGGTTGAGTGGCTGGGCAGCAGGTGTAGTTATTTCCCATGGTGAGACTGGCACTCAACTCCATGGTGGGATCTACCACAAGCATCTGGGTAGCTGCCTTTGGGATATGGTCTGCTTTCTGTATATAAGGAGAAGCCTTGGGGATAGTAGCTAGTTTATGACACCTTGAACACTGCATATAGCCCTGTGTTGTTTCAGCAGTCTGCCATGCTCTGCCGACCTGGGGACTTACAATGAACTTGAATTAATACCCTACCTTGTGGTTTGGTAACATCGGGACTGTGTCTTTTTAGTTGTCAACCTTGGGCTGTGCAGCCTCATCAGCCAGCAGCTGTCTGAGTGAAGAAAAGCTTCTAGCTTCTGTGGGCTGGGGGCTGGAGCCAGAGCTGAAGCTGAAGGCTGAGGGACTTTCATCCAGCCCCTAGAGCTGGTACTTTGAACTTGGACTTAAAGCCTCCAAACTATAAGAGAATAAATTCCTGTTTGTTAAGTCCATCCCATTTGTGGTATATTCTTGTTAGAGTGGCACTAGGTAACCAGAACAATGTGTTATTTTATTTCCATGTATTTAATATATTTTCCTTGTTCTTTTTGTTATTTATTTCTAGTTTCAACCATTATGGTCAAAGAAGACGCTTAGTATAATTTGAATGTTTTAAAATTTATTGGTACTTGCTTTATGGCCAAAAATACAATCTATTTTAGAGAATGTTCCATGTAGTTTAGCAAAAAATGTGTATTCTGCTCTTGTTGGGTATTAACATTTAACTGCTAAGCAGAAGCCTGGTGGTTCAAACCCACAAGCCACTCCTCAGAAGGAAGATTGAGTGATCTACTTCTGTAGTTAAATCACCTCAGACACCCAAGGAGGGGTCGTTATGAATCGGATCTGACTCTATGGCAGTGAGATATGCCTGTGAAGTACAATTAGTTAATTGTGTTATTTAGTTCTTCTGTATCTTTCTTGATTTTCTTTCTAGTTGTTCTGTCCACCATCAAAAGTGAGTGCTAATATCTCTTACTATTATTAGAGATCTGTTTATGTCTCTTTTCAGTTCTTCGAGAGTTTGTTTTATAAATTTTGGGGCTCTAGAATTGGGCACAAAGCATTTATTATTGTTACGTATTTTTGGTGAATTGAAACTTTAATTATTATATAATACCCTCCTTTGCCTCTTAGAATGAATATTGACTTAAAGTCTATTTTACCTGATATCAATATTGCCACATATACTCTGTTTTGAAGAAATCCTGATGGCACAGTGATTAAAGTGCTCAGCTGTTTACCTAAAAGTCAGCAGTTAGAAAATACCAGCTTCTCGGCAGGAGATAGATGTAGCAATCTGCTTCTGTGAAGATTTCAGCTTTGGAAACCACACAGTGTGTAGTTCTACTCTATCCTACACAGTCACTATGAGTCAGAATCAACTCTAGAATAATGGGTGTAGTTTATGTTTTGGCTCCTTTGTTGTCGTTGTTTTTGTTACTATTTTCTTGGTGTTTAATTTCTCCATCCTTTGTTTTGTTGCCTATTTATGTTTTTGTGTCCGTGATGTGTCACCTGTAGACAACATATTGATGTGTCAAGTCTTTTATTTATTTGTTTATTTTCAACCTATTTTGAACTTTCTGTGTCTTGAATTATGCATTTCATCCATTTACATTCATTGTGATTATTGATAGGTAAGAATTTACTGCTACTGTTTTATTATAAATTTTATGTGTGTGGTATTAGTGGTTTCTTTGTTATTCTTCTCTTTCTTTGCTGAGTTATTTTTACATATGGATTTCTTTTTCTTTCCGTTTTTTTATTGTTGTTTTTGTGTTTACTCAATTGTTTTTTTTTCCTTTTCTTCTTTATGTTGGTATGTAGATTGATTATTTTTCTTTGTAGCTATCCTGAAGTTTAAACTTATATTTAACACAATCTGTTTTATACTGAAATTGCCTTGACTTCATCTCCATTTGGAAGTTCTGTAACTAACCATTCATTTGGTCTTTTGTTTTGAAGTTGTCATCATTTGCAATTTTATATCTGTTTCCCATAACAAATTTTGCAGATTTATTTTGCTTTGTGAAGTCTATATCTGGCTTTGTATGTGGTCCATACTGTTGTGTGTCTTTATCTTTATGTCAGTTTGTTGTTTTCTATCTGAAAGACTCACTCTCTTAACTATTTATTGTAGGGCTGACCTTGTTGTTACAAATTCCCATGAATTCTACTTAATTGGTAGTATTCTGATTTTGTTCTCATTTTTGAAAGAAAATTTGCTGAATATGTGATTTTTGGTTACCAATTATATTCTTTCAGGGATTTTCCTTCTTGTTTATGTTTTCCAAAGAGTAATCTACACTTAGTCTTATTGAGGTTGCTTTATAAATATTATTTTTTTTTCACGAGCCGCTTTCAAAATTCATTGTCTTTAGTTCTAGAAAGTATGACTGACTATGATGTATCTCAGTGAATTTCTTTTGTGTCTACACTGTATGTGATTCATTGAACTTATTTGATGGAAATCTTCTCGTTTTCATGAAATATGGGGAGCTTTCTGTCACTAGTATTCAAAAATTCTCTCTGTACTCTTTTATTCATTTCCCCTTCTGTGTATGATATTTCTTTTGATGATCACATATAAGCCTCAGATATTTTTCAGTCTTTTTTGTGATTATTCCCAAAAAAAAAATTAGTATCAAGGGATTGTTTTCTATTTCATTGATTCTTTCTTCCATTAATCTGGGTCTATTTCTATGGCTTTCCATTGATATGTTTATTTCTGGTATTTCATTGTTGATTTTCTGAACTTCTAGTTGTTGTTTGTATGGTTTCTATTTCTCTACTGAGTTTGTCATTGTATTCATTTATTGTTTTCCAATTTTTTTTTTTTTTTTTATGTTTTCCCTCATCCACTTGAGGGGACTAAATATTATTTTGCCATCCTTGTCAGGTAGCTCTATTGTCAAGTATTTCTCAGAAAGTTTTCCAAATTTTTATTTTGTTCATTTGCTTGAGTTATTATGTCTTGTTTCTTTTTATGATTTTTAATTGACTGCTGGGTTTGGGACATTAAAGTTCTATGTTATTTGTGTGTGTGTGTGTGTATGTGTGTGTATGTATATTTATTTATTTATTTATTTATTTATCTATTTATTTATTTATTTATTGTTGTTGTTGTTATGTGCCATCCTGTCAGACCCGACTCATAATGACCCCTCCTTGGGTTTCTGAGGGAGTATCACTATGGAAGTAGATTGCCCCATCTTCCTTTAGAGGAGTGGCTGGTGGATTTGAACTACCAGCCTTCTGGTTAGGAGTTAAGTGCCTTAGGC
>NW_006922539.1:236402-237964 GCF_000298275.1 Orycteropus afer afer
ATATATATATAATTGATTTTATGTATATTTATCTTTTTTGTATTGATTTTGTTTTGATATATTTGGAGCTTAACTTTCTCTTTTTCTCCTTATATTGACTACATTTTTTTTCAATGATTTAATTGATATTGCTTTGTAGTATTGATCTATGTATGACTATACTGTTGGCAGTTGCTTGGGAGTAATCTTCTCTCCCGGTGGATATGATGGGTTGCATACACATAAGAATCCTTTCTGACTGGGTATCTTCATGGATTGAATTGTGTTCCATGAAAATGTGTGTCAACTTAACTGAACCACAATTCTCAGTTATTTGCCAGTTAAGTAATGATGCAATTTGGCTGTTAAGTAACACAAACAACAGCAATAATAACAAACAATATTTTATGAGTAGATGCATAGGTCAATATGTCTGCTAAATAAGCAAGAAAGATAGTACAGAAGTAAACCTATGCATATAGTTAAGTATATTTCTACATACATATTTGTAATTCTGCATCCACATTCATGTTTAAG
Organism: Orycteropus afer afer; assembly: GCF_000298275.1. Classification (NCBI taxonomy): domain Eukaryota; kingdom Metazoa; phylum Chordata; class Mammalia; order Tubulidentata; family Orycteropodidae; genus Orycteropus; species Orycteropus afer. The sequence goes on from NW_006922539.1 coordinate 236,919, forward strand.
AGATCACACAGACAGCATAGTTACAGGAATTATTTCGTTATCAGAATCCAACTACTGGCTGAAAGCTAAGGATATTTGCATCAAATGGCAAAATACAGTTCATAAAGTTTATATTCCACATCCCAGTCTAGTAAGTAGCATCTGGGGTCTTAAAAGATGTGACTGCCCATCTGAGAAATAAATATTGGTCTCTTTCCACCTGGATCAAAGGAGAATGAAGAAATCCAGAAACTCAAGGAAATAATTAGTCCAAAGAACTAATGACCCACATGGACCATAGCCTCCACTAACCTAACAAAAGAAGAACTGATGGTACTAACTAGCTTTGCTGTCCATGCTGACCAGGAACAAAAAGAATTCCTGATTAGAATGCATGAAAAGGTGGAACAAAATTCACATTGACAAATAATAAAATAAATAAAAGATCAGACTTACTGGTCTGTAGCAGAGAGATTTGGAACAACTAAGGGAGAAAAAATGCAGTCAGTCACAGGGATCCAGGTGAGGAGAGGGAACTCAGGCATGCCCAAAGCACAGGGCAGGAGAGAGGGAGAAAGGGGATTAAAGCACCCAGGAATCTGGACAGAGGATGAGTCATCCACAGGGACCCAGGTAGGGGTGTGGTATGAAAGGTTTCTAACAGGGAGACAAACTTGTCTCTCAGTTTGTCCTCCTGTGGTGACGTGTTGATGTGAGTTTTGAGGCTGAGCCACAGGTGTTTCACACCAAGCGAGATACACATGGTGCACAGGTGTCAGCCCAGCTTACAGACTGAGAAAGAGTAGGAGGAAGGAAGAGGTCATCTACTTCTCAAGGAATTGGCCATGAAAAGCCTTATGATTAGCAAAGAAACACTGTTTGATACGTTACTGCACAACTTTTTGAATAGTCTGATTAAGTTAGAAGACTCTCAAAATAGGACTGGGAAAGAGCTGCATCATCTGAGTCAAACCAGCCTTACTCCTATAGATAAGGTAAAGCTTTTGAGACCTCCATTTTCTGATGTGGCACCACTCAAATTGAAGAGAAACAGCTACAGACATCCA
>NW_006922539.1:241782-245819 GCF_000298275.1 Orycteropus afer afer
AGTAGGGTTACTCGTGGCAGAGAGGTTTCAGTGGAGCTTCTGGGCTAAGACAGACTTGGAAGAAGGAAGAAGCCATCCACTTCTCAAAGAATTGGTCAGTGAAAACCTTATGAATAGCAGTGAAACACTGTCTAATGTATTATTGGAAAACTTTATGAACAGCCCTGAAACATTGTCGACATAGTGCTAGAAGATGAGTCCATTAGGTTAGCACTCAAAAATTGACTAGGGAAGAGCTAACTCCTCAGAGTAGAGATGACCTTTACAATATGGATAGAGTAAAGCTTTCTGGACCTCCACTGGCTGATGTGGCACAATTCAAAATGAGCAGAAACAGATCAGATATCCATTAATAATTGGAACATGGAATGTATGAAGTTGAATCAAGGAAAGTTGGAAGTTGTCTAAAATGAATTGTATGCATAAAGATCAACATCCTAGGCATTAGTGAGTAGAAATGGAATGGTTTTGGCCATTTTGAATCAGACAACCATGTGATCTACTTTAGGCAGGAATGAGAAATTAAGAGGAATGGCGTGCATGACATTCATCATCACAAACACTGTTTGAAGATATCTCATGAAGTACAATACTGTCACTTATAGGAGAATATCCATATGCTTACAAGGAAAGACCAGTTAATTCTACTATTATCCAAATTTATGCACCCACCACCAAAGCCAAAAATGAGGATATTGAATATTTCTACCAACTTCTGAAATCTGAAATTGACCAAACATGAAATCAAGATGTGTTGATTATCACTGGTGACTGGAATGCAAAAGTTAGAAACAAAGAAGAGTTACCAGGAGTTGGAAAATATGGCCTTGGTGATAGAAATAATGCTGGAGATCACATGACAGAATTTTGCAAGACCAATGACTCATTCATTGCAAATACCTTTTTTCAACAACATAAATGATGACTATACATGTGGACTTCACCAGATGGAAAACACAGGAATTCAATTGACTACATCTGTAGCAAGAGGTGATGGAGAATTTCAACATTTTCAGCTAAAACTAGGACAGGAGCTGATTGTGGAAAAGACCATCAACTGCTCATATGCATGTTCAAGATGAATTGAAGATAATTACAATAAGTCCAAGAGAGCCAAAAATATGACCTTGATAATATCCCACCTGAATTTAGAGACCATATAAAGAATAAATTTGATGTATCAAACACCAATGACTGAAAACCAGAGGAATTGTGGGATATCAAGAATATCATCCATGAAAAAGCAAGGGGTCATTAAAATGACAAGCAAGGTAGAAAAGATCACAATGGATGTCAGAAGACTCTGAAACTTGCCCTTGAGTGTAGACTAGCTAAAGTAAATGGAAGAAATGACAAAACAAAAGAGCTGAACAGAAGATTTCAAAGAGCAGCTTAAGTAGACAAAGCCATTTACTATAGTGAAATGTGCAAAGACTTGGAGTTAGAAAACCAAAATGGAAGAACATGCTCGGCATTTCTCAAGCTGAAAAAACTGAGGAAAAAATTTAAGCCTCCAGCTGCAATATTGAAAGATTCTTTCGGCAAAATATTGAATGATGCAAGAAACATGAAAAGAAGATGGAAGGAATATACAGTCACTGTACCCTAAAGAACTTGTCAATGTTCATCCATTTCAGGAGGTGACATAAGATCAAGAACCAATGGTATTGAAGGAAAAAGTCAAAGCTGCACTGCAAGAATTGGTGAAGAACAAAGCTCCAGGAATTGATGGAATACCCATTGAGATGTTTCAACAAACGGATGCCCCAAAGGAGGCAGTTACTTGGTTATGCCAAGAGATTTGGAAGACAGCTACCAGGCCAACTGACTGGGATAGATCCGTATTTGTACCTATTCCAAAGAAATCTGCTCCCACAGAATGTGGAAACTGTCAAACAATACAATTAATATCTCACTCAAGTAAAATCTTACTGAAGATAATTAAAAAATGGTTGCAGCAGTATATTGGCAGATCTCTTCCAGAAATGCAAGCTGGATTTAGAAGAGGATGTGGAATAAGTGGTATCATTGCTGATGTCAGATGGAACTTAGCTGAAAACAAAGAATACCAGAAAGATGTTTCCTTATGTTTTGTTGACTATGCAAAAGCATTTGATTGTGTGGATCATTACAAATTGTGGATAACATTGAGAAGAATGAGAATTCCAAAACACTTGACTGTACTCCCGAGGAACTTGTACATAGATCAGGAGGCTGTGTTTCAAACAGAACAAGGGGATGCTGCATGGTTCAAAATCAAGAAAGGAGTACATCAGGTTATATCTTTTCACCATATTTATTCAACTTGTATGCTGAACAAATAATCAAAAAAAAAAAAAACTGGATTATATGAAGAAGAATGTAGCATCAGGATTTGAGCAAGACTCATTAACAACCTGTGATACACAGATGACACAACTTTGCTTGTTGAAAGTGAGAATGACTTGAAGCACTTACTGATGAAGATTAAAGACTACCATCTGCAGTATGGATTACACCTCAATACAAAGAAAAAAAAATCTCACAACTGGTCCAATAAACAGCTTCACAGTGGATGAATAAAATATTGAAGTTGTCAAGGATTTCACATTACTTGGTTCTACAATCAACACCAATGAATGCGGCAGTGAAGACATCAGATGACGTATTGCATTGGCAAATTGGCTGAAAAGGACCTCTTTCAAGTGCTAAAGAGTGAACATGTTTCCTTAAATATTAAGGTGCACCTAACCCAAGCCATGGTATTTTCAGTCACTTCTTATGCCAGTGAGAGCTGGACATTGAATAAGGAAGACCAAAGAAGAGTTGGTGCTTTTGAGTGTCGTGTTGGATAAGAATGCTAACAGTACCATGGTCTGCTAAAAGGACTAAGACCTGTCCTGGAAGAAGTACAGCCAGAATGGTCCTTGGAAGCGAGAATGGCCAGACTTTGTCTCACCTACTTTGGTCATGTTGTCAGAAGGAACCATTCCCTGGAGAAGGATATCATGCTTGGTAAAGTTGAGGGTCAATGAAGAAGGGGAAGGCACTGAACGAGATGGATTCACACAGTGGCTACAAAAATGGCCTCAGGTATAATAAGGATCTGAGGCAAGCAATGGACCAGGCACTGTTTTGTTCTGCTGTGATAGGGTCACTATGTATTGGAGACAACTCAATATTGTCTAACAAAAACAACAACTGGTCTGAAAGGCTCTAAAAGAATCTCTGAAACCATTCCCCTAAGACTGCCTTCTAAACTGAAACTCCAGATACTCCTGGAGGCCACTTCTCAGCCAGATGATGTTGCTATTTTGTGCCATCAAGTCATCACCAACTCAAAGCAACCTTATGTACAGCAGAATCATGCACACTCCTTACAATCTTTGCTATAGTTGAGCCCATAATTTTAGCCACTGTGTCAATCAATGATGCTGGGGGTCTTTATCTTTTTCACTGACTGTGTTACTTACCAAGATTGATATCTTTCTCCAGAGAACGGTCCCTTCTGACAACATGACCAAAGTAAGTAAGATGATGTCTGGCCATTCTCACTTCTAAGGAACATTCCAGCTGCACTTTTTCAAGGACAAATTTATTTGTTCTTCTGGAAGTCTACAGTATTATCAGTATTCTTCACCAGTGCAATAATTCCAAGCTGGATAATAAAATGCCCTATAAAAGAAATAATAACACCCATGAAGAATGTGCTCCTAAACAATCTACTGCACAGGACTAGAAGGACAACATTTGATCACAACTGAAAATGAAGATGGGAAGGGACAGTGCAACCTGATGAATGGAAACAGGCACCAAAAGAGAAAATGGGGAGAGTGCTGACAGATTGCAGGCATTTCAACCAATGTCAAGGAACAATTTGTATACGAAGCATGTATTAAAAAGAATTTATGTAAATTTTCATCTAAAGTACAATAAAGTGGGGAGATACATCAAGATGGCGGACTAGGCAGAAAGACTGCACAGACCCTCTTCAACAAAGAAAAGGGAAACCAATTAACACAGACACAGAAGATAATATTGAACCCCTGAGCCTTGAA
>NW_006922539.1:250021-254136 GCF_000298275.1 Orycteropus afer afer
TTGAAAAAAGAAAGAGATGGATAGTATACAATATGGTTATATTACAATTCAATCACTCATTGCTTTATTAATAAGCATTTATTAAGAAAGAAGGAGTGGAGGGAACACCGCTAGCTAGGTAGAGAGAAGTGTTGATGTGAGTGAAAGGAAAAATAAAAGAAAAAAAGGAGAATCAGTCCTGAGTTTCATTCCCATGCTTTTTTTTTTCTCTTGGGAACATCAAATTCATATTGATTGCTGTCTGGGGATTTGCATGGTTAAAGAGAAAACATGCTCATCAATTTAAGCCCTGGTTTGCCACAATGTGTTTCTTCCTGAAGGGAGTGTGTTACTGGGAAGCAATGCTCATTGCATCATAAATACTTCAGTTGCCCATATTTTGGTCTTGTTTCTTGGAGCTTGCTTTAAATCAGTCAATAATTGTAATGGGTTCAGTCTTTAGAGTTTTAGCAGTGGTGACAATACAAATGATTAAAATTTATAAGATAGGCATTTGCCAGAATAAAACTTCACCCACAAAGGAAAGGTATTGATCAGTCTCCAACATGTATAATAACCACTTACAATAGAGACTTGCCTTCAGATTCTAATGGATGTTGCTGGGCTCATGACTGGGTGATAGGGTAATTGTATCTTTTCTCATTAGATCAGTGGGGAATCCATTTGCAAAGGGAGAGTCGATTTTGGATCACACATCATTAGAACTGGAAAGAATAATATAAATCATTCAGCCCAGTGCTGTCATTTCATATATAAGGAAACTGAGACCCAGAGAAATAATTTACCCAAGGTTGTACCCAGATCTCCTGACTGTTAAGCTAATAACAGTTTAAGAAAATACCTCAAACAATGCCCTTGGAGAGCTTACAGTTTACTGGACTCTTCCCATTTCTATCATTATATTTTGTGTATGTATTTGACCCAAAGCACAATGCAAATGAATTAATTGATTAAAGAAAACAAATAATATCTCCACCACTCAACATTCTTTCATCCCACAAAATATATGCTGAGTCTACTATGTATGCGTCAGGCACTCAAATGGTTAAATCTCCAAGGAATCATTGAACCTTCCTACCTAGGAAAGTGGAATGCCAAATAAATAAATAAATATTTTCACTTTATTTTATCACTATTCAAAAAATAAATATTTAACATTATAGTATGTGTGTGTGTGTGTGTGTGTGTCTGTGTATCCCTCTATCCTAGTCCTTTTTAGTTCTATGAATATATTTCCAATATTAGATTTGTGGTGCATGGTTTTTGTTTGTCTTGCTTTTTGTATTCTAATGGATATTGCCTGAATGTGTTGTGGCAAAGGTATGATATTAAATGTTCACCAGGGATAGGCAAGAATGTATTTGTTCTTGCCATCTGCATACTGTCTTTTTCAACCTGAACTTTCCAGTCTAATGGTTGTGACAAATATCTCCTTCTCCTTATATTTCCATGAGTATTTGTATTGGAATATTTTTTCATATTATTTACCAATTTGAATTTACTCTTCAATGTACTTGCTACATATTTGCTATTTTTCTTTTGGAAGTATTTTACTTTTAGACAGAATTTAAGAATCCTTGGTATAGTTTAGTTATGAGCCATTCACCAGTCATTGGTATTGTAATTTTTAAACAAATTATTAGGTAACTGCAACATAAATCAGTTGCTGTCAAGTTGATTCCAGCTCGTAGTGACCCTATATGTTTCATGGTAGAACTGTTCTCCATAGAGTTTTCATTGGCTCATTTTTCAAAAGTAGATCATCAGTTAATTTTTAGAATGTGCTCCTGGATGGGCACAAACCTCCCACCTTTTGGTTAGCAGCCAAGCATATTAAGCATTTGCACCATCCAGGGACTCTTTTTCTTTCTTTTTATATATAAACAGTGAAACACACACACATGTAGAAACACATACATACACATGTGTGGTGCATGGTTAGTGCAGCATCCAACTACATTTATGTCAGTGGGATGGGGAGTACAGTAGGGTCTTGCATGGAATGACATCAGGTAGTGGGGCCAGAGTTGAGTTTGCAGCCTGGCTCCTGCCCCTGCCCTGGCTGAGCTTGGAGCCCCTGAGCCTCGGCAAAACTTGCATGTTCCAAATGTTGGGGGTAGCTGAGCATGGCTTTCATAAATTTCATGGCTGCCAATTATGTGTGCTCTGCCTGGCTTTCTGCCATTTTGTGCTTGCTAGAAGATGCTGGGTTATGGTCATTCTGCTATATCCCTGAAGCCTTATCATTTTAACCAGGCTCTCCAAGCACTACTAAGAGAGGCCCCATGCCCAGAGACAGCCAATTTCAATGGCTAATTTGTAAACCCTGAGGCACCAAGTGCTAATGGAGAGCCAGAGCAGTTTACAAGGAAGTTAGTTAGATACATGTGTATCAAATATATACAGACATATGTTCTATATGTAATGTTGTGTTCACACAATGTTGAAATCAAATAATGTGGTGTTTCACATAACATATCATGGATGTTAAGAGACGTATACCTATATATATATACATGCACACACTTAATATAGTCAAAACATGTTTTCTTATTTATCTTGTGGATTCACTGTACTGGGATTAAATAAGGGAGTTCTGGGAGGGTAGGAAGGTATTCTTGTGGCATAGTGGGTAAAGCATTTGGCTGCTAACCAGAAGGTCAGCAGTTCATAACCAACAAACTGCTTTGCGGAAGGTAGATGGAGCAATCTGCTACTGCAAATTTGGACTTTTTTTTTTTTTTTTTTTGGTTTGGTAGGGTAGGGGATAAGGCATTTGACTGCCAACTGGAAGGTTGGTGGTTCAAACACACCAGCTGCTCCAGGAGAGGAAGATGAGCCAATCTACTTCTGTAAAAATTTATAGTCCCAGAAACCCAAAGGGGGGGTCACTATGAGTTGAGTGGATTCAATGGCAGTGAGTTCTTGGTAGGTGTTTTTAGAGTTCAATTTTTAGAGTTTTAGAATTCAATTTTATAATTATTGATAGCTTATAATCTATGTCCTTTGTAAATATAAATAAAAACTTAACCCTGTAATGCTATTGAAATAAGATGTGGTCTAAAGGCAGATTTTCATGCTAAAGGTGCTGTGCTTGGAATGACTTCATAGAAATCCTATGAAAGCCAGCTACTGTTATAGTAAATTAAATGGTACACTGCTGCTTGCAATTACAGAAATTTAAGCAGTGCTAGTGGCTTTAGAGGAACACACAATTCCTCTAGTGAAACATATACTGAAATAATGTCCTTCAAAGAAAAGTGTGACAAGTATCATGGGTAAAAGCAATGCAGAGAAGAGGATTGGATACATATCTAATTGGGAAGATCAGAGAAAGTTTTGTGACTGAGATTTTATCTAAAATGGTATTAAATTATACATTAAAAATTAAGTACAGGCACAAGAAGAGGGGCTGAGATAATAATGAGAGCTCAACTATAGATAGATATTACTTAGAAAAATACTCAACTTTAAGCATATTTCTAAAAGTATATCTATTACATAGTTATGTTCAATAAATTGGCCTTACCTCTTTTTCATCTCAGAACACAGTTTTTCCTATTAAAACTATCAGGTTTTTCGGTTTTGAAGTTGTATATCACCGATGACCCTGAATCTAAGATGATTTGGAAAATATTTCCTTTTAGACATATGTCTGAACCTAATTCTATTTAAATATTCCAAAAACCAAACTCACTGTCATCGAGTCGGATCCAACTCATAGCAACCTCTCCTTGGGTTTCTGAAGTGATATCACTACGGAAGTGATTGCCCAACTTTCCTTCCAAGGAGCAGCTGGTGAGTTGAACCACCAGCCTGCTGGTTAACAGACAAATGCATTTAGGCACCATACCACCAGATGTTAGTGCAGCAAATAAGTGAACTTTAAAGAATCAAATAAATTATTTATATATGTATAAATAATTATTTATAATTATTATAAATAATAATTCTCTTGCTGGATTGATTCTTTTATCATTATATAATGTCTTTCCTTGTCCCTAATGCTCCTTTGCCTTAAAGTCTATTGTATCAGAAATTAATATTGCCACTCCTGTTCTTTTTATATTTCCATTAGCTTGATATATATTTTTTGATGCCTTGACTTTTAATTT
>NW_006922539.1:254236-260128 GCF_000298275.1 Orycteropus afer afer
CATATTAATAATTTCTTGATTATCATATTGTTGTTGTTGTTTTTGTTGTTGTTGTTATGTGCCATGGAGTCAGACTCGACCCATAGTGACCTTTCCTTGGGTTTCTGAGGCAGTATCACTACGGGAGTAGATTTGCTCAACCTTCCTTCAGAGGAGTGGCTGGTGGGTTTGAACCGCCAGCCTTCTGGTTATCATATCATATATATCATATCATATCATATAGTTTTCAAAATATACATATCATTTCTTGATTCCAATATAAATTAATTATGGTTATCTCACTCAAATGCACAATTATGAATATTATTAATAAAATTTATTATTATATAGTTAAACTATTAAAATATATCACAAAAGCATATTTTAAAACACATTTATATTTAAAGAGCTATCTGCTTTGATTACATCAATATACCTAAGGCATTTGACCACTAACCAGAATGCTAGCAATTCAAACCCATCAGCCGCTCCTTGGAAGAGAAGATTGGGCAATCAACTTATGTAGTGATACCGCCTCAGAAACCCAAGGAGGGGTAGCTATGAGTAGGATCCGACTTGAAGAGAGTGAGGTGTTTTTTTTTTTTTTTTTTAATATATCATCACTACTATAAGTAGATGCACATTTTAAGTGATTTGGTTTTATTAATATCAGAGACATACATATTTCCTACCTGTATAAAGGTTGGGCAATCCTACTTCCGTAGTGATAACTGCCTCGGAAACCCAAAGAGGGGTCCCTATGAGTTGGGGCCGACTCGATGGCAAATAACAACAACAACAACAATATTTATATACAGAATTAAGTTTATGGTGTTAGTTTTTTCTAAGGGTATTCCTGTGAACTGTTTCCTAATAAGTTTTAATGTTAGCTTGGAATTTTTCCGAGCATTTTGGGAAAAATAATAATGAAAACAATCCTTTGATTTTCTATAATAATTTTTTATCTGTAAAGGTAAAAGAAGTGATAAAGTATTTTGAGGATGTGTCACTGAAATCAAAAGTAAAAAGAAAAGTTCTACAAATTAGTTATTATTTAAAGAACTGTTCAAAAATGATTCTAAGGAGTTCAAATCAGAGTTCAGACTGAAGGAACCTAATCGAGTTTGTGTAGGCAAAAAATGTGCATTGAATAATTAAATACTACTTTTACTTTATAGAGAAAAAGGGAAGGATGAAATGTCTATATTTTCTCAGGGAGACTGATTAATCAGTTTTGGTCCATTGTTAATTATTTGAAAGCTGAATGGGATTACACATTCTGAACACAAAACTAAAGTCGATCAGATTTTTTTTTTTTTTTTTTAATATGAAAGGTTAAGCAATGATTAGAGGGTTTTTTTTTTTTCTTTTTTTCAAATCTAAAATTAGTGACTCCACATACTTCTAATAAAATATTTTAGAATTTTAGAAAAGTCTTCCTATGGATTTTAATATATAATGAATTTTAAGTGGTTATACTTTACCCTTATATACTATTAGTCCCACCTTTCATAGATTTACATTTCTAATGAAATTAACATTTAGCAAATTAAATTAATGTACTTTTTCAGATTTTATGAAAAGGAAAACAGTATAGAAAATTTATATATTTAATGAATACCTACTGATGAAAATGCTTATTTTCCTTCAAGTATTAAATTCCTTCATTCATAGCTGTATTTATTTTTGGTTAATGTATACAAATTAATATAAAAGCCTTTTTCAAGTTTAACAGTGAATGTTCATATTTTTAAACATAGAATCAATTCTAACTTACCTAGCAGAAAATAAATAAATTTATTAAAGTGTATTAAGTAAAATAGACTGAAATCCAGGGTTACAGATGTAGACTGAATAACCAGAAACCATGGGCAAATAACACCATAGCTGTCATTTGTTAAGTTTATGCAAAATCAGCTTCACAGTGTCTGGCCATTCCTCTCTTTGCCTTCCTCCCAAGTTGTATGGCTCTCTGACCACACTCCCCAACAGTTGTTCAGGTGATATCTCCTTATTCATACCATTTGCTTTCAAGTAGAAATTTCTAATAAATACTTATGATTATATATAACTAGGTCATGTAGCTTTGCTTTAACAGCTTGGTGGTATGAGAAATCAAATATACAGATCCGTGTTGAGGTGAGACCCAAAAGGTGGAAAACATTCCAAATATAAATAGGGCATTCAAAGGTAAAAGAACAAAATAGATCCACTCACCAGGGAGGTAATATTGTTGCTGTTATGTGCCGTCAAGTCGGATCTGACTCTTAGTGACACCTCCTTGGGTTTTAGAGGCAGTATCACTACTGAAGTAGATTGCCCAAACTTCCTTCCAAGGAGTGGCTGGTGGTTCTGAACTGCCAGTCTTCTGGTTAGTACCTTTAATTAGGTAACCTACAGTATTTTATTCAAGTTAATACATCCAAACTAGTAAAGTAAATGATTATTCAGTTTCTTTCTTTCTTTCTTTCTTTCTTTCTTTTTTCCCCTTTCCCTGAGAGATTGCTGAGATTCTGTAGACAATGAATGTAGCATATGTCACAAGTAACACAGGATGCCATAGACTTTAAATTATGGTCACAATAAATTTAACTCCTTTCCACAATACATATAAAGTGGCAGAAAAATGTTGACATAAAAAGCACTAATGGATTTTATTCTTTCTTTTGCATAATTGCTTGGAATAAGTGGGCCTTTAATCTAAACCTGGTTATGCCATTTACCAGCATTGTGACAGTGGGTATATTATTCAGCTACATGGAGACTTAGTTTTATGATTTGTAGGTTTGGATAATAATGCCACACCACTGTTTATTTATAGTTAAGGACATACAGCACAAAAATTAACTTAGTGCAGTGCCTACCTTATAAAACACAAGTAGGTAAAGGACTTTGCAGTTTAGAATTTTTTCCTTGTAGTTTAGAATCCACCCCCACCCTACCCCACTCTGATATACAAGAAGAGATTGCTGGGGAATTAACACATAGAAGTGATGTGACTGGATCTATATCTTAAATAGTTCTCTGGTACAGATTAGATGCTCAACAAATTATTACTAGAATAAAAAATGGAACACAATTGCAATCAAAATCCAATGTGCAATCAATAGGAACTTCCATTTATTCATGATGAAAATGCAAAATGGCACAGGCCTTTTGGACAGCAGTCTGGCAATTTCTTTAAAACCTAACATAGGCTTACCATACTTGCCAGTAGTTGTGCTTGTAGGTATTTATCTAAATAAATTTAACATGTATATCTATATAAGAACCTGAGCACAAATGTTGGTAAAGGCTTTATTCATAATTATTAAAAATAAGAAGTAACCAGATTTTCTCCAGTTGATGAATGAGGAAACAAAGTGTAGTACACCCATATGGATGGAGTATTATTAAGAAGTAAAAATAAATCAACTATCAAGCTACAAAAAGATATTGAGGACGCTTAAATGAATATTGCTATGTGAGAGAACAGTATTGTGGTGCAGTGGTTAAGTACTTGGCTGCTAGCCAAAAGACAGGCAGTTTGAACCCACGAGCTTCTCCATGGGACAAAGATGTGACAGTTCACTCCTATAAATATTACAGCCTAGTAAACTCCATGGGGTAGTTCTACTTTGTCCCATAGTATGTTATGAGTCAGAATCAGCTAGATGTCACATAACAACAAGTGAAAGAAGCCAGTCTAAAAAAGCTACATACTGTTTTAAAGCTATGTGATATTCTGAAAAAGTCAAATCTATAGAGATAGGAAAAGGATCAGTGATTTGCAGATGTTTAAGTAGGTGAGAAGAGGAAAGAATAGGTAGAATACATGGAATTTTTAATGCAGGAAAACTATTCTGTAGGCTACTGTACTGGTGGACACAAAATATGTATCTGCCAAAACTCATAAGACCTTACAACACAAAGAATTGAAGTCAATTATGAATTTTCATTAATAATAGTACAATGCTATTGGTTCATCAGTTGCAACAAATGTACCACACAGATGCTAGATATTATTAATATGAAAACCAGCATGCAGGGGTTTTATTGTTCTGTGTCATCCAGGTGGTTCTGACTCATAGTGACCCTATTTACTACAGCAGGAAACATTGTCTGGTCCTGTGCTATCCCTACAATCATTGCTATGTTTGAGATCATTGTTATACCCCCTGTGTCAGTCCATCACCTTGTGGATCTTCTTATTTTTCACCGGCCCTCTACTTTACTAAGCATGACACCTTTCTCCAGGGGCAGGTTCCTTCTTACCACATGACCAAACTATGTAAGACAAAATCTGGTCATTCTCCCTTCAAAGGACAGTTCTGTCTGTACTACTTGCAAAACAGATTTGTTCGTTTTTTGACAGTCCACGGTATTTCCAATATGCATTGCCAACACCACAATTTAAAAGCATCACTTCTGCTAAGGTCTTTCTTATTTATTGTCTTGCTTTCACATGCCTATGAGGTTATAGAAAAATACTGTGGCTTGGGTCAGGCACACGTTAGTCTTTGAAGTGACATCTTTGCTCTTTAACAAAGATGTCTTTACACATATCTTTAAAAAGATCTTTTGCAACAGAATTGCCAAGTGCAATATGTTGTTTGATTTCTTGGCTGCTGTTTCCATGGCCATTGATTGTGGATCCCATTAAAATAGAGTACAGATTTATTCAGTGAAAAATATTCTATATTTTACTCTGATGCTAATTTTAGATGTGATTAACATGTATAATCATTTGATTTTAAATTAAAAAGATTATTCTCCATAATCTGACTAAGACTGATCCAATCAGTTGAAGTCTTAAAACCAGAAATGAGGTTACTCTGAAGAAGAAATTCTGTGATTGCAGCTCAATTCTTACTCAATGGTTTTAAATTGGTCCTTCCTGAGAGGCTTCCCTATGGATTTTGGACCTGTCCTAACTGCAACTGATTAAACTAATTCCTTGCAACAGAACTATCTTGATTTCTCTCTTTATCCTGCTGTCTCACTCTCTTTTTGTATATGTGTATGTGTGTGTGTGTGTATGCATGTGTATACTTATTTCTGTTTATTTTGATTAATACAGATTTTGGTACACTAGTGGTTCCAGAGGAACAGAATCTTAAGGAAGAATTTTCTGAATTAACAATAGGGTGTCTAGTCTGGTTAGATTTAAAGACACTAATGACTCTATTTCCCAATGGTAAGTAAGATAATGGTAGTCCATACTGTGATGTGACAACAGAGATTTGCAAAATATTACCATTAAGTAAAGGGATTCTGGTGGTGCAGAGCATAAGGCTGCTAACTGGGAGGTCAGCAGTTCAAACTCTTACGAGAAGCTTCACAGAAGGAAAATGAAGCAATCTACTTCTGTAAAGATTTGCAGCCTTGGAAACTGATAGTTGGAGCTGTGTGTCAACTTGGCTGGACCCCACCCAGTTCTGTGTGGTTGTTCCCATGATGGGATCGGATGACTGCATTCTGAGTGGCCAATCTCCCCAAGGGGAGTTTCCCTAGGGGTGTGGCCTGCTTCCAAGATATCCAGGGACATCCTGGGAAGAGCCACATTCATTGAGGGATTAGAACCCTGGTGTGCGGAATACAGACTTCTGTGAGTGAGCAGCCCACCACCGCTCGGCCTGGAGATCTTGGATTCGTCTTTTGTTGGAGTCAACAACCAGTGTACTGCCTGCTAGCCTTGAATCTCTTAGCCCCCTGTGCTTATGGAAGCTAAAGTGGCCACTAGCCCATCTCATCCAGAGACTTGGACTTGTCGGCTTCTATATGCTTGTGAGCCATTTTCCTAAGATAAATTCATCTCTCTCTCTATATATAAATATATATATACACTTTGCTGGTTTTTGTGTTTCTCTAGAGAACCCAGTCTAACACATTTGGTACCGAGAGTGGTTCTAGAGAGACAAAATCATAAGGATG